>NC_142692.1:7440000-7750000 GCF_029641045.1 Salvia hispanica | reverse complement strand
TAATGACCATGCTCGGCAAAAAGTGCCTAGCACTATCACTGTGCTCGGAACATTCCTAGCACAATGACTGTGCTCGAAACATTCCTAGCACAAATTGATTGTGCTCGGAATATTTTCTAGCACTTGCAAGGTGCTCGGAATTAGGATATTATTTCCACACAGATCTGGATCTAACTCCTATCATTTAACTTCTTCCATTTTCTCTCCAACTCGATTTCTTCAATCTTTTCCTACATTGTTTCAATCTTACCTTGTTATTTCTTCAAACCAAAGTTGTCTCTTTGCCCGTTGCCACCTCGCCTCGTTATCTTTTATCTAAAGGTATAATTTATATTTTTTAGTTATTCTCTCTAACTTCATGTTAAATAATTAGAATATTATTATATCTGTTTTAATTTATATTAATTTTATGCTATAGGGATAGTAAAATGGATAGGTTACTTTAATTTATTTTTGAATTTAGTGACTAATATATAGTGGACTTACCCATGAAAATGATAGATTAGCTAACTATTCTATATCAAACTTCTCTAGACAAGAAACTTGAGAATTTTAATAATTTGAAATAATATTTTTGTTCAAGTAATATTTTGATGATCAATATTATAATTTTTATTTGCTAATATTTTTTAAAACTCTTTGTTAATTTATTGAAAGTATCATTTTATTTGTTTTGATTTCATACTACAGGATAGTGAAATGGATAAAATTTTGGGACGACAGTGGATGTATGAGCGAAAGTATCCCACCGGAGAATTCAATTGTGATTTTATCGATGGGTTAGATGCGTTTATAAATTTTGCTGTGTCATTTCCCTCTAAAATGGATGGTTCAAAAATTAGATGTCCATGTGCAAAATGTGATAATAACAAATTTTTTTTTCCTGATACGGTGAAAGAGCACCTTGTGAGAAGGGGGTTTACCCCAGATTACTATGATTGGAGATTTCATTGCGATGTAGAAGCGTCGTCCAGTTCAACACCGGCTGAATCTATGCATTTCGATCCATCATCGGATCCATACCAGCATATGGTATACAATGCGTGGGGACAGACAGCCAGTCACGAGCCTCATCATTTCCAGGCGCAACATTCCGAACAATATGTCCTGCCTGCTTACATGCCGGAATCACCCACTAACGAGTCGCAGCAGTTCTATAATTTATTAGAAGCGTCTCAGGCTGATTTGTGGGCGGGTTGTGATTATTCTGAGTTGTCAACAAATGCTCGACTGATGACTATGAAGTCTGAACATCGAATGTCTCAGCGAGCTATTGACGAATTGTGCCAATTTATGGAGGAACGCTTGCCGAAACCAAATCGTATGCCTAGTAGCTTTTATAAGTGCAAGAAACAAATGCAGACCTTAGATATGCCGGTTCTCAAGATAGATTGTTGCAAGAGAGGGTGCATGATCTACTGGAGGGAAGACGAGAACCGAACTGAATGAAAAGTTTGTGGTCAAGCCAGATTTAAGGGTAATGGCACAAGTCCACTTAAACGGATGTACTATTTCCCTTTAGGCCCAAGGTTGAGGCGTTTGTATGCATCCGAAATTACCGCTCAATCCATGCGATGGCATGCAGAGCACATCCAGACTCCAGGAGTGATGTCTCATCCGGCAGATTCTGTAGCCTGGAAAACCTTCGACAAGATACATCCTTTCTTTGCTTCTGAATCAAGAAATGTCAGGTTAGCACTTAGTACTGATGGATTTCAACCATTTGGTCAGACCGGTTCACAGTACTCATTATGGCCAGTGATTTTAACTCCATACAACTTGCCTCCATTGATGTGCATGAAAGATCCATACATGTTTCTCACAGTGATTGTGCCCGGTCCGAAGAATCCCAAGCAGAATATTGATGTGTTTCTACAACCCCTGATCGCAGAGCTCAACGATTTATGGACAGAAGGAATCCCTGCATATGATATATCAAGAAAACAGAACTTTCAGCTACGCGCAGCGTTGATGTGGACTATCAGTGACTTCCCTGCGTATTCAATGTTGTCAGGGTGGAGCACATCTGGACACCGTGCGTGTCCATATTGTATGGAGGACTCGCAAGCTTTCTCCTTGAAGCATGGACGGAAAACCACTTGGTTTGATTGCCACAGGAGGTTTCTCAACAGAAATCATCGATTCCGCAGAGACAGAAAGAACTTTAGAAAGAACATAATCGAGCATTCTGGTCCTCCTCCATTCTTAAATGGAGAACAAATACTTGATCATCTGGAACAATTTGAATTCAAGAGAGTATTTGATGAAGATGCGGAAATAAACTCTGAGTTGAGCAAGATTTTTGGGTGGAATAAACGAAGCATATTTTGGGATCTTCCGTATTGGAAAACAAATGTGATTCGCCACAATTTGGATGTCATGCACATAGAGAAGAATATTTTTGATAATATTTTCAATACCATTATGAATGTAGAAGGCAAGACAAAAGACAATGCTAATGCAAGAAGGGATTTGGAATTGCTTGGTATACGACCCGAGCTTTGGCCACGTGGCGGAAAATATCATAAGGCTGATTACACGCTTGACAAAGAAAGTATGGAATTATTGCTCAAGTGGCTACACAGTTTGAAATTTCCGGATGGTTATGTTTCCAATCTATCAAGGTGCATTGATATGAAGAAACGTAAGTTGTTCGGCATGAAAAGCCACGACTGTCATGTGTTTATGCAACGATTATTACCAATCGGACTCCGTGAGTTACTTCCACACAGAGTATGGGAACCTTTGACCGAGTTGAGCAATTTCTTCAGAGATCTTACGGCTACGGTGATAAGGGAAATTGATATGACAAAGTATAATGAGTCGATTGTAGTTACTTTGTGCAAGCTTGAGATGATATTTCCCCCGTCTTTCTTTGACTCCATGGAGCATCTTCCAATCCACTTACCATAAGAGGCGTTAATCGCAGGTCCGGTGCATTTTCGATGGATGTATCCATTTGAGCGGTACATGCGCAAGTTGAAGTTAAATGTCAAGAACAAAGCTGCAGTTGAAGCATCTATATGTAATGCCTATTTGACTGAGGAAGCATCACATTTCTGCACTTATTACTTCGAGTCACATGTCCGTTGCCGAGGTAGAGATGTTCCTCGTAATGATGATGGCGGAGGTTCTATCCACCCCAAAGATATGCTTCCAATTTTCACATATGATACAAGATGTGTTGGGAATGGACGAACACGATTCTTGTCAGAAGTGGAATACAAAGCGGCACAAACTTACATATTAGTTAATACTCAGGAAGCAAAGGAATTCGAGCTGTAAGTTTGATTTCCTCAATACTCATTTATTTAACTAACTAAATGTTATTTAACAATTGTTTTTTTTATAAAACAGTATGTTCATTGCACAATTGCGTGGGTGGCACGGGAATAACACCTCCTCAGATAGAGCAACAATTAGAAGATCATTATGCATCATGGTTCAAAGAATATGTAAGTTTTCTATATTTTTTCTTTGTACATTATTTGTCGAAAAATATACTTATTCACTAATTGTGTTTGGCAAACAGGGCCGTAATAACTTGCCTCGTGATAGTCATCTATACTATCTGTCGCAAGGACCATTAACTGAGGTTACAAGTTACAATGTTTGTTTTGTCAATGGATATAAATTTCACACAGATTCCTATGGAAAGAGTAAATCTACAGTCAATAGTGGGGTATGCATCAGAGGGTCGAATTACAGCTATGATGAGGATGACTTCTACGGCATTTTGAAAGAAATTGTGGAAGTGGAATATCGGGCATTACCAATAAAGAAAGTTGTATTGTTCAATTGTGTATGGTATAATCCGGCTCCAGCTCCACGCGGTGGTACAATTGTTCATCCAAAGTACAAAATTGTTGAAGTGGATATTCAGAAGGAGTACCCAAAATACGATCCCTTCGTCTTAGCCAAACAAGCATCACAAGTTTATTTTGAACCTTTTCCGAGCAAGAAAAGAGACAAGGCGAACTGGCGGGCAGTATTCAAAGTTCGAGCAAAGAAATTTTATGCTAGTTATGCCACCACAAAAGAGAAAAATGAAGATGCTGCTTTTCAACAAGATGAAGTAGAAGTTCATGAAATTTCTGATGATGTTCAACTCATAGACCCTCCACGATGTGATCCCAGTGGTGCAATGATTTCAATTTTGAGAGAAATTGCCGACAATGATCAAGAAGAAGATGAAGAAGAAGATGAAGATGAAGATGACAGAGACGAAGAAGATGAGGATGAGGAAGAAAATGAAGACATTGATGAAACGGTAAACAATGATTTAAGTGTAGAATGACTTAAGTGTTATTTACAAACTCGTTAGTCATAATTAATTCATTTATAACCAAATGTGGTAATAATTATTGACTAAAATTATGATTGACTAAATTATGTGATAATTATTGACTAAATTATTGTTTGACTAAATTATTGCTTAATTAGCGGATGAGATGGTGATCCTCATTTATTAATTAGGGCTACTAAACCAAAACACTTCACACTTACAGTGATCTCGCCGCTCTCTCTCACCGATCTCGCCGCTCTCTCTCACCGATCTCGCCGGTCTCGCCGCTCTCTCTCACCGATCTCGCCGGTCTCGCCGCTCTCCCTCACCGCTCGCACACATCTTCCATTCTCACACCTGCAGGTTAGTGAATTTGGCCGATTCCATGTTAAACTGTAATTATTGCTGTGGTTTTTGTGAATTTGGTCGATTCCGTGTGTGAAACTATAATTATTTGGTCGATTCCTTTCAAAGCATAGAGTTTTGATGTTGAAGCATAGAGTTCAATTTTATTCACGAGCTTGTTGTAATGTAGCTTCAATTGACTCATCACTCTTTGTAATTATTTGGTACTCTCTCTCTCCCCCTCGCTTTCAGTTGGATTTACGCTGTCTTCTCGCTGTTTGTGGCTATCAATCTGCGTTGGTTGTTGCGTTGGCATTGACTCGAGGTTCAATTTGAATGATTTTGCATCACTGAGAAACTAGTAGAAACCGCATCGGATTTCGTTTATTCTGTACTGCTACTTGCTGCGATTTGGTTGAATTTGGAGATTTGTGTTGTTGATTTGTTGTTTTATTGTGTTTATGTGTTTGTTTATGGATAATGAGCTGCATGCGTACTTCATTTTTGCAGATCTAGCTAGTTCATGCATGAGTTATGCATTTTGGTTAAACATAAGTGAATCTTCACTGGTGAACCTTTCTGCAATCAAAACTTGCTATTGCTGCTGATTGATGCCATCTTCTGCATGAATTTTTTTCTGATTTTGATGCTAAGTTTGTGTCAAATCCTCCGTGCAATGAACATACTCTATTGGTATAGTTTATTGATCGATTCTCGGATTTTCTGTATCTTTATCTCTGCGGGTCTCCAAATTCTAGGTTAATTGGGAAATTGGGGAAAAACTAGTAATTCGGATGAAATGTTAGGTACATATTAGGTTTTAGTTTTCCTCTGATGCTTTTGGAGAGGGAATGAATTTACTTGATCTTGTAAATTTTACCATCATTTTTGCTGATAAATTAGTTTTTCTAACCTCATCAGTAAAGGGCTGGGTAATTAACGCATCTGCTAAACGAGATGGTTGCTAGTATTTAACACGATTGTGATTGACTAGTTAAGAGCTACTATGGGCTAGATATGGTTACTTAGAATTTAGAAATGATCATCGCCCAGCTCATGTAATATGGAATTCTCAGCTAATAAATTAGGCAGCCTGGCTTCTGTAAGTAATTTGTTGGTTATCTGTAAGCTAATTTCTTGAAATTCATCATTCTAGCTTGTTTTCTTTTCATGAATGTGGATTGTTTTGAGTTAATTTTTGTGATTTTGTCCCACTTGACTGAACTATTCTGGTTGGACGCATAGAATGCATATGGTGGAATGCGTGGAGGTGCAGTTGGGGCTGTTGCTGAGAGGGTTGCCATTGCTTGTGCTAGAACAGTAGTTGGAGACGACAAAGATCTCTTCCTTGGAGAACTTGGCCTCTCATATCTCTCTGCTGCTCCACATAATGTGAGTTCTCAAGGATATAAACACGGATGCTAATTAAGTAAATTCTATACCGTCTCTGCAGAGATTTAAAATTTCTGCTGAAAATTAAAATATGATTTCTGCAAAGGATAAAAAATCAATTTTCATATTTGGTGTGCTCTTCATTATGGATTCTAGAGGGATTTTGTGATAATATTGTGGATTATAATGGCATTCATAGTGTTTTTGCTTTGATCTCTTTCTCAGTGTTTGTCTGTTTGATGTCTGTGTGATAATATTCTAGAGGGATTTTGTGATATATTTACTTTTCAGATTCTTGCTTTATGTGATGAAATTGCTCTACTGTTCATACCGTTGCCATTCCAAAGAGCTAACTGAGTTTCATTTTCTGATATCATTTCCCTTGACTGTTCATTTCTCCTTATATAATTCAGTTTTATGTCTTGTTTGCAGACAACAAAGAGCTAGGCCCATAATTATTGATCGTGGACTGCATCTCTCAAAGAAATCTGGTGTTTTCAGGGCCAAAGAAATCCGGTGTTTTCAGATTATTCACTGGTATTCTGGAAATCTCTTAGACTTAATGTACTAATTTTCCCACTTCATATATATAAGCACAAGTCTAATAACTTACATAAATGTCAAAAAGCATAGTTATTTCTTCTGAAAGACAATGAGATACATGCTCCTTTCTGCATTGTCATCATGATTTTTTTGAAGCTTGATGTAATGTCGCTTCACTTGACACATCACTTTACTGTCTTTGTGAATTTTTTCTATGTTACATTTATTAGCTTGTGTGAAACTGTAGTTATTGATGTGCTTTTTGTGAATTTGGTCGATTCCGTGTGGAAATGTAGTTATTGCTGTGGTTTTTGATCTATGTCATGAGGTATTGAGGTTGTGTGTTTTTGGTGGGATTTTGCTGCATTGTCTGATGTGTCAATTCCTTTTCCAATATTACAATATTGTTTTTCTTTCTTCATGCCTACTGAAAAGTACTAATCACATGCTCCTTTCTGCCTTGTTTGTGGTAGTTATATAATTGTAGAAATGAGAGGGTCATCATTGGGACGCTCAACTACATACTCCGATGACTCACGGCCACTTGGTTCTTTAGAGTTGGTGGACGAGAATAGTGACGAGGAGTATTCAACCGCTGCTAACGTTGAAGTAGAAGGTAGAGATGCAGCCACTAAAAATGCTAAAAAGTCAAAAAAAGATGGATATAAGAGGGACGCAAGAGGCCGGATATATGTACAACTTAGGGATGGAACGTACGTGCTCATTTAATTTTATGCATTCATTATATTATTTTTTAAGTTACTAATTGTATATTAATATACAGATTGCGTCCGACTGGTGTAGTAGCCAACATATGCAATAAGGCTTTCAAGCACATAGTTGATCCGGGAGGATACAGCCAGGCAAAGCTTTCGGAGGAATATATTAACTATTATTGGAAAGAATTTGAGGTCAAATTGTGCATTTTATATTTATAACTCAGTTATCATAAATTATTTAATACTTTATTATTTTGCAGAAAGATGCCAACTGCGAAGCTTATGATCAAGTGGAATGCAAGAAAGCTTTTCACAGTCAGTGCAAAGCTAGGTACGGTGATTACATTGGTTATAAAAGAAAGACAATGAAGAAACCGGCCTATTTCACGGATGCCCAGTGGACGACATACACCGATGCCTGGCAGCTTCCTGAGAATATTAAGGTTTCTGAGAGGTGCTCGAGAAATCGTAGACAAGGGCGTGCGAAGGCCTTTGGAACACATTGTAATGGTTGTATTCCATTTGAAGAGACAGTTGAAATAATGGTAAAATTTATATTGTTCTAGTTTGATTTCTTTCCTTTTTTGATTATATTTTTAATCCTTTTTAAAGTTTTGCAGACAGAGGAAAATGACGGGATAATGCCTCCATTTGTAGATATCTTTGGTAGGACTCACACATTCAAAACAAAAGATTCACAAGGCCTGGTTTCTGAACGCGCAACACAGATTCGTGTAAGTTTAATCTTAATTTGACTAATTTGACAGTAAAAGATCAGATGATTCAGTAATGTGCATATGCTTGAAACCAGCCTACTTAGTGTATAAATGCAGGTTTTAGCTTCTCTTCCTTTTATATGCATGCTAGTGGTATTAATAACCTTAGATGGCCTCCATTCCATGGCAATGTTCTGCTTTCCTCATTGTTTTTCCAACTTTTTGGTGGATTGTTTTGGTTAGTTCATACCGTCAAAACCCCACTGCATTAGAAGATGTATGATCTCACAATTATCAAGCTACAAAGAGTAAAGAGTAAAAGTATATGATAGAGAAAGGGAAAGATATAATCAGTACATTCTGACTTGGATTAATTTCTTAGAACTACATGATAATAGGTATTCTGAGTTAACATTTATCCTATTGTTTAGTAGTAGCTTTAGGGAAAGCATCCTTGAAAATGGCAGAATCATAAGACTTATTCATCGTGTGATTCTCATGCCAGAATCATAAGACTTATTCATGACACATAGAATTCTGCCTTGAATGTGGGTAATTCAGCAATCCAATATGGTTATGATTATATTAGGCTCTCCGGTAACTAATTCCTTTAGACGCTACAACCTCAGATTTGGTTATGATGTAGGACTCAGAAAATTACCTTGGACTTGTTATGACATAGAATTACCATTTGCGTAGCAAACACTAATACTGAAGATGATCTTGGACTTGGTTAGGATGTAGAATTACCATCTGCGTAGCAAACACGAATACTGAAGATTACCTTGGACTTGGTTATGCCGTAGAATTACCATTTGCGTAGCATCCTTGAATTATCTTGTCTTGTTGAACATTATACATAAGTGTACAGAATGTTTGTGGAACTTGCTGTGAAACTTGTCAGTTTGTTGTGAAACTGTTTTGCAGTGAAACTTGTCAGTTTGTTGTGAAACTGTTTGTTTGCTCACCTGCTTATAGTAGTATCTAATTTGTGTTTGCTTGTTGGAAGGATGATGTTAGGACAAGGGCAGAAGAATTAAGAGCCGAAGGGGTTGAGAATCCGGATTTAGATGCCATTTTCTTGGAGCGTCATGGGGAGGTGAAGAAGAGAAAGCAGATTCCTGGGGCAGGAAGTGCAACAAAATTATACTTCCCATCAGCTACATCAGCATATGCATCTGTACGCTCGACCGGCATCGATCCTAGCAAGATGGACGAGCTGATCGAGCAACGACTTGAAGAACGACTTAAAGAAGAGCGGGAGAAAATGCATGCCGAGATGAATGAGAGAGAGAGAAAAATTAAGGAAGCGAAAGATATGAATATGGAAATGATGAAGGAGCAGATGAAAGAGCAGATGAAAGAAGAGATGAGGAGCTTGTTCAGTGAAAAATTGGTTAAATATAGATTTAGACTTGCATTTTGAATTGATCAACTTTGAGAATTTTGGTGAAATATAGATTTAGACTTGCATTTTGAATTGATCAACTTTGTGAAACAATTGAATTCTTGTAATCCATTGGGCTTTTCAATTAGTTTATTTTATTTCTAGTTTTGGTTTAATGTCATTTTAATTTCATTGAATTAACAATTAAAATGAAGCTGAAATAATAAAAAAAATATGAAAAAATAATGAAATTCGTGAATATGAATGAAATGTACAATTCTAGCATCAAATTGTGCTAGGAGTTTTGAAATGCAGTATTCCAAGCACCAAATTGTGCTAGGTTTTGTTTCTTGAATCACATTACTCCGAGCACTAAACTATGGTAGGATTCTAAGACGCATTATTCGAGCACACACTGGTGCTAGGAAGAGAATTATTCCGAGCACACATTGGTGCTAGGAGAGCATTATTTCGAGCACACACTGGTGCTAGGAAGAGCAGAGGAGTTGACCAAGTTTCCTAGCACGTTTCGAGTGCTCGGAAAAATTTGAGTTTTGCTCGGAGAGGCGCTCGGAAATAATTCCGAGCGAGCAAATTACTAGCACCCTATGTGCTCGAAAATGTGCTCGGAAACCTCTATTTTTCCTAGCACTTTGGGGTTATTCCTAGCACTTCGGTGCTAGGTAAACGCGCGTTTTTTTGTAGTGACAGTTAAAAGTGAAAATATCTATATACTTCAATTCAATGAGGATAATGTTACTGAGGTACAGTACATATGATAACATCCAATGTCAATATATCTATTTATATGGAGTATATCAATATACACATTTAAAAATATCAATACACGTGGAAAACCGTATATAATTGAAATATATGTAGAAAATCGTAAGCAAACTTGATTTGTCAATTATATATCCAAGGAGTAATATAATAGCCACATCTATTTCAGAAGTCGAGCACATAAGATGAGTAGTGTGAGTCATCAAAGTCTACGAGGTCAGCTGCTCCGAAGGAAACGCATGACCATGCATTAACTTCTATTAAAACAATTACGTACTCATATCAAATAGGCTTTCTTTTTATTTGTTTTTTTTTCTGATGGAAATGAATACATCGACGTGGAGACGACTGAAAAAAGTGCAACGAATACGTACAATAGAGAAACTAAAGGCATATTTACCATAAAACTAATTAAGGCAATGGTATGGGTAAATTTCAAACCATACATCACTTTTTTCCAAATTCAAATCAATATGATATAATTGGAAAAAAAAAAAAAACCTAATTTACAATGCACATGCTATATTTGAAAGTTGTGGAAACGGTAGTATTTGATCAAACTTTATACTCCCTCCGTCCCGCTTTAGCAGTCCCATTGACTTTTCTGCCATCTTTTTGTAAAAATGATAAAAAATAGTTAAAGGGAAAAAATGGTAAATTAAGAGAGAGAATAATATAGAGAAGAGTCTTATCTACATTATTGTCTCTCTTTTTTACCATTTCTCCACTATAACTATTTTTTATCATTTTTACAAAAAGATGGCAGAAAAGTCAATGGGACTGCTAAAGTGGGACGGAGGGAGTAATATATTTCTCCTATAACATACCATTTTCTAATTACTACTATTTATTTCGACGCATCAATTAGTACATAAGTATTAAGTACCAGTATATGATTACGTTAAAATTGTAACGAAGTGATAAATGTAAAAGATCAACTTAAAATAATTAAGTTGAAATGTAGGATTGGAACAATACTAATTTCTAAAAAAAAGTAGAGTAAAATGAAATAATAGTTGGTAACAGCCTTATCAGAATACTGGAGGTTGGCAATAATAATTTCGATTTTTGCCATTAATTTAACGAGACAAATTAAGTATAAATAGAAAAAGGTAAAGAAATAAATAATCTTTTACTGTAATTAAACAGACATTGTAATTTAACTCATACTTGCTTATACCAAACTGAATATGCGTCGTCATCATTACGCTATTTTTTCTTTTTAGGTCAATTCAATTCCTAAAATACAAAATTAAGTTTGGTTTCTAGTCTCTGTATTATTCAATTTCCCCAATAATTACTTATGAAATACTACACAGCATTCATATTCAATCATAATTACTTATTCGTTATCCGTTTATTGGATTTCTTGGCCGTGAATCGGGCTGCCGCTGCCGCCGCCACCGATATCGATATTGGTGGCTGTGTTTCCGAGTGATGATATACTGGTGCATGTCAGTTGAGTGACTGAATTTATTGGTGGAATGGAATTTTAAAATAGGGAAGAAACTTAGAATGATGGGTTTCTAGAAAGAGTAAGGTGCTGACACGGCACGTGTCATTCAACCAATACAGTCCATACGTCAGACTTCGTACAATTTCTCTATCTCGTACATCAAGATGGAATATTGTATTAATCACAAGATTCTCAATCATATGATTAAGAGTATTACTGCCTACTAGTGTTAAACCCAATCCCTTAACGACGAGAGGTCTACGGCGGAGAGATAAAAGGTAGACGAGCTAGTCACGGAAGCTTTGTCCGTCGATCAAACCAAGATTGATACCGGATTGAAATAGATGCGTAAAAATAAAATAGGATAATTGTATTTCTAATTGAATAATGATAATAACAATAGCCCTATTTATAATAGGGATATATATGAGAAAATATGGAAAAGATATGTTAAATTAATAACTAACTAAATAATAGGGCAGAGGGAATATTCATAGAGATATCTCGTATCACATTTGGCTTTATTGTGATAGTTTTTTAAGTTCATATTTATAAATCTTACTTCATTCATTCAACGTTACTTAAGTTATTTATTTTGGACACAAGAGAGATACTTATTAAAGTCTAAATGAGATCAATATATAAAGGGATATTGGCATCTAATATCACGAAACTTTCAAAAAGTTGAATTTTTCCCACGAACTTTAAAATTGACAAATAATATCACGAACGTTACCCCCAGTTTGTTTTTTTCCCACGAAAATAAAAAAATTCCCACAAATAATATTATGATACGGATTTGTTTTCGTAATTTCTCGACAACAATTTTGAGAGCTTCAAGTTTTTCAATCTTTGAAGATAGTTTTTCTTGAAGCATACCCTCCAAAAATGTTCTTTAATCTATTAAAATAACAAGAACTTTTTTATTCATGGGAAAAAACAAACTGAGGGTAAAGTTCGTGATATTATTTGCCAATTTTAAAGTTCGTGAGAAAAATCCAACTTTTTAAAAATTTCGTGAAATTAGATGCCAATATCCCATATATAAAAGAAGATATAATAAAATATGTGTAACGTCCTGATAAACACGGGATTTGCATGTTTTTAAGGCCTAGATTTGGCTCGTTTTCAATGTCAATCTTGCAAATTATGTTCTTAAATTGCATATATTATATATTTTGGTATTTTGACGTGTTTGTTGATAAATGATAGAAAAAGATAGAAAAAATGGTGCAAAAAGGCCAAGGTACAACAGCCTCTGTTCGAGACCATCTGCCAACGAGTTTGAAGTCCAATCAGTACTTAATACATACCATTCTCTTCATCTTCGAAAGAGCTTCGCGTGGATACCTTGAACATCTAAATCAGAGTTCTGTGGAGAAAGTTATGACCATTTTACGAACGTTGCGCAGTGTAGTCAAAATTAGGCGGAAATTGGCGGAAATTGAAGAAAGAAAAGAAATTGTTGCCTTGTGATATCAAATCTCTCCTATTAATTGTAGGATTCGAAATTACCATCTTTTCTCTTACTTGGAGGATATTTTTTTACCAATTATAAATCATTTTCAAGCCTATATATACCCCATAACCTAATTCATAATATTCATCTTAGAGCCTCCAATCCTCTCCATCCCTATAATTCTTCCATCTCATATTCCACATATTATTCTTCCATCTTCCATTGGAGCGGAGCTCTGCAGATCCAGGCAAGAGAAGACTGAAGACCGCATTCAACCTTGTGTTTTGTTTTGTTTTTCTTCATGTCTAGTACTTTTTGTTGTTTTACTTGTCTATGAGTATTAAACATCTTTTGTAGAATTTTTGGTAATATGCTATGATTTTGAGTTATTAATTCAATTGTTTTTCCTTGTTAGCTCTTGTAGTTATTTCGATTTCTCTTGTGCTTATACATTTGTTTGACTGACCATCTTATGAATGCATGCGGATTTTACTACAAGAACTGAGAAGTGAGTAGTCTAATTTGAAAGAGGAGAAATTGACATCTTTGCCAATAAAATCGAGAGATTTGAGCCTTTGAATGAAGCAAAATTATCTTAGGAGCTTTTAGGAGTTGTTGCCTTAGTTCTAGGAAGGACACTTCGGTTCTAGGTAGCAATCTACAAATTATATGCTTCGAGAGAAGATATAGTTTTACATACGTGATAGCTTAGTAACTCTAGAGACCGTAATTCAAGGAAGTCTTTTGGATTTTAGCTGTTGATTGTGGTTCCTAAAATTCTGCATTCCTTAGCCTGTTTTGTATTTTATTTATTTTTATATTTTCTGTTATTTATTTATTTCTTTATGTCTAGTTTATAAATTCAAACTCAAAAAACCATATGTCTCTAAATAGTAAATGACGCTTAGTATATGATAGACAGTTGCAATCTTATTCCCTGAGTTCGATATCCCGATACTGACCTTTAGCTATACTAGATCTACCTTGTATACTTGCAAAAATTTTTAGTGCTAATAAATAGTGCATCAAGTTTTTGGCGCCGTTGCCGGGGAATATTATTGCTTTAAGCTGATATTGTAGAACGGTTGATAATACTAATTTGGAGTGTAATATTTTGTATAGTTTTGTTTTGATTTTTCTTTTTTTTATTTGTTTTGCAAGGAGCACGAAGCGCAACAATGGAATATTCTACGCTCGTATGGAAGATGCAATTATCCGCTACAACATTTGATATGCTCCGTAGAGCGTGGGTAAGATATAAAATCCCCCAAGTTAACTGCTCTCTTCTTTTTATTAATTTTCTAATTTAGTTTGTTTTTCCTCGGTAGAGTTGTAGAGCTGAAGTTTCTCTCCGTAGAGCTGAAGCTAGTTCTAGTTTAAATTATATTTTTATTTTGAAAAGAAAAAAGAAAAGAAAAAAACTACTTCTGTTTCTTCTGTTTCGTTTTTTATACTTCTGTTTCTAGTTTAGGTAGTTTAAGTTTGACTTTTCTTTTGCTTAGATTTTCATTTTTATACTTCTGTTATTAATACTTTCATTCTTTTCTTTTTCATTTTAAAAAAAAATTATAAGGAAAAAAAAGTTCCCCGTCTGTTTCATTTCGTTTGTTTGTTTGTTTGTTTCTTTTGAAGTATAAAAAAAAAAAACTTATGTAAACAAACTTTATAATATTTTGTTTTCTCCACATAATGCACACACTCACTCTTCAAATTCACATCGCCTACTCAAATTCTTTGGTTTTTGTCAATGATTCTTGTGCTCATCTGTCAACCAACGCAAGGTACGTTCTTCTTATAATTTCTGAGCATTGGCCTTTAACCATTTCATTGAATGGTATATATTTTGGTAGAAGTTTGATTGAGAATGATATTACTTGTGATTTATTCGCGAGTAATTGTATTTGCTGATGTTTGGTGTGCTTGAATTAGATTCTCTTTGTGGATGAAATTTGAATATCCCTTTGGCTTAGTTGTTGATAAACATCGTTCATGTTCATAACATTGTGAGGTTATTTTATCTTGCATGAATTGTGTATATTTAGAACTTAATTGTTTTGTTTGATCTTAGTTTATTGTTGAAAATTCTTGCAATTAATTGAGGGATAGAGAAGATTTGGGGGGATGAAAAATGATCATGTTAAGGTAGATGATTTGATTTGCATATTCTAGGCCTTAATTTGATATAAGTTTGGGGGAATGCCAAAAGTTACTTGTTATATCCTACTACAATTTTCTTCATTCTATGCTTACATTGCGAGTACAAAAGGCAACCCAAACAAAATTTCCAAAAAAATGTGGGATAATCTGTGAGCTTCAAAGAACGTCAAGCTAAAGACGTTAACCAAGCGTTTGTTGGGAGGCAACCCAACATTGGTATCATCTATTTTTCATTTTTATTTAATTTTGTTTTAGTTTAATTTGTTTTCTTAGTTTACTCACGTCCCTACCGACTTTTCAAACATATTCTTAACGCAGTTTTGAATAAGTTTGGGGGGATGAAGTGGTGGACCGTGAGTTTAGTTGTTTTTGCTTACTTTTGTTAGTTTTGTTCTTTGTTTTTTTTTTAAAACCCGAGGTTAATATAGTCATGAGCATAACATAGAAAACTTAGAAAAACTCATGTTTAGGGACATCAGACCGAGTTGCCTATGATGAAAAGTTCTATTATGTTTTGTTTGAGTTGACTTGATACATTGAATTGAGAGTTTTGTTAAAAGGTGCACAATTAATGAATTGCTTGTTTACCTTGAATCATGCTTATACCTTGTGCGACTTGAGCCATAAATTTCTTTCTTGTGTGATTTATCTGCATTCATGTACTTATTTCTAGAACTTGCTCCCAGTCTGCCTAAGTCTACATAGTGTTTAAATGATAAAAGAGGACGTTAGGCCATCCTTCTTAGCTACTTTATATATACAAATTTTTGACCTTACTCAAAATATTTTTCCTAGCTAGCCACTTTGAGTCTTTAAAGCCTTTTTCTTTGGAAGCTAAATAAAGGGGGAATATTTTTACACTCTTGGGGAAAGTTAGTTTATATCTTGTGAAAAGAGTTGGAGAGATAAGGTAGAAAGAAAGTAGTGTGTTTAAATGTGAAAGTAGCATAGACATATGTGGTTTGAAATTGAAATTTTGTTGAGCATAAAAAAAAAGGATGTATAAAAAAAAATGAAAAGAAGAAAAAATCGAGAAAGAAAAAAAAAGAGAGGAAGAATGAAAAGAAAAAAAAAATCAAGGAATTTGGGAAGTGAGAAGAAATCTGGACGAATAGAATTTACTGAGATTTGAATTATTGGTTGGGTGTTGAGTTTGATGTAGTAGAAACTGATCACTTTTGCTATGTTGGGTTTAGTCACTTTTTAGCCAAATATTTCCTCACCTTACCAAAGAGCCTACATTATAACCTAAAACAAAGACCTTTCGGATTTTTTATTTTAATCACATAAAGTAGAGGAGGGATTAGACTTTGAGCAAGCTTATGGTAAACTTTGCATGTTGCATGATCTGAGAGCATATATTCTTCACCTTATACACTTTGAGAGTGAGTGATAAACACGCTTCTAAACACTTGTGAGCGCATGTACTTCAAGGTGATCAACGAGCTAGTAATGAAAGTGCACTAATAAGCTTTGCTTGATTTGATTTGTATTCTTGTCGAACTCTTTATTTTTCTGTTATAAATACTGAGGCAACTATGAAGTCTAGTCCTTAACATCCGTGTTTCTTATTTAATATTTCTCTTGTTTTGTTTGAGGACAAACAAATATTTAAGTTTGGGGGATTGATAAATACAGGATTTGCATGTTTTTAAGGCCTAGATTTGGCTCGTTTTCAGTGTCAATCTTGCAAATTATGTTCTTAAATTGCATATATTATGTATTTTGGTATTTTGATGTGTTTGCTGATAAATGATAGAAAAAGATAGAAAAAAGGGTGCAAAAAGGCCAAGGTACAACAGCCTCTGTTCGAGACCATCTTCCAACGATTTTGAAGTCCAATCAGTACTTAATACATACCATTCTCTTCATCTTCGAAAGAGCTTCGCGTGGGTACCTTGAACATCTAAATCGGAGTTCTGTGGAGAAAGTTATGACCATTTTACGAACGTTGCGCAGTGCAGTCAAAATTAGGCGGAAATTGGCGGAAATTGAAGAAAGAAAAGAAATTGTTGCCTTGTGATATCAAATCTCTCCTATTAATTGTAGGATTCGAAATTACCATCTTTTCTCTTACTTGGAGGATACGTTTTTACCAATTATAAATCATTTTCAAGCCTATATATACCCCATAACCTAATTCATAATATTCATCTCAGAGTCTCCAATCCTCTCCATCCCTATAATTCTTCCATCTCATATTCCACATATTGTTCTTCCATCTTCCATTGGAGCGGAGCTCTGCAGATCCAGGCAAGAGAAGACTGAAGACCGCATAATTCAACCTTGTGTTTTGTTTTGTTTTTCTTCATGTCTAGTACTTTTTGTTGTTTTACTTGTCTATGAGTATTAAACATCTTTTGTAGAATTTTTGGTAATATGCTATGATTTTGAGTTATTAATTCAATTGTTTTTCCTTGTTAGCTCTTGTAGTTATTTCGATTTCTCTTGTGCTTATACATTTGTTTGACTGCCCATCTTATGAATGCATGCGGATTTTACTACAAGAACTGAGAAGTGAGTAGTCTAATTTAAAAGAGGAGAAATTGACGTCTTTGCCAATAAAATCGAGAGATTTGAACCTTTGAATGAAGCAAAATTATCTTAGGAGCTTTTAGGAGTTGTTGCCTTAGTTCTAGGAAGGACACTTCGGTTCTAGGTAGCAATCTACAAATTATATGCTTCGAGAGAAGATATAGTTTTACATACGTGATAGCTTAGTAACTCTAGAGACCGTAATTCAAGGAAGTCTTTTGGATTTTAGCTTTTGATTGTGGTTCCTAAAATTCTGCATTCCTTAGCCTGTTTTGTATTTTATTTATTTTTATATTTTCTGTTATTTATTTATTTCTTTATGTCTAGTTTATAAATTCAAACCCAAAAACCATATGTCTCTAAATAGTACATGACGCTTAGTATATAATAGACAGTTGCAATCTTATTCCCTGAGTCGGTACTGACCTTTAGCTATACTAGATCTACCTTGTATACTTGCAAGAAATTTTAGTGCTAATAAATAGTGCATCACGTCCCTTACCGCCAGATGAAGATGTTACAAATTCTGGTACATAACTTATACCATAGACATATTAACTAGATTTCTCAAAATCCATGATTATCCATTCCTAATTATCTCCATTATAACACAAGTATATAAACTTAATATTGGTATTTTTAAGATAAATCCCTTTCGATGTCGGAAATTCCGTTAAATTCGTGTTATCCCTAATTTTCAACATAAATTCCATAATCGTTATCAAATTAACCAACAAAAATCCACAAATAGAAGATCTTATGAAGTCAGAATTTCATTTATAAAGGAAACTCACAATTCGTTTCAATTTCGATTTGATCTAGCGTTCAAAAACTCATCAAATAATGTAACCAATTCAATCCAAAACCAACTATTTCACCTCAAAATTCACCAATTCAGCCACCCACACGTTCAATATTTATCCACATCAATAACCATGTGATCCCACTTCTAATTCAAACATCAAACCATAGTGAACGAAGGCCCACGGTCGCGTAAACACCAACATATCGAAATTTAAATGGTTTAATCATTCCAACTTCAAGAGGCCTAATTTTTCTGATATCATAACACAATATATATGTATCAATTTTCAAGCTATAAAAATAGTATGGATAGGTAAAACTTACTTGATTTATTAGAGTTTACGCGATTAGAATGACGATACCATGAGAAATCGAGAGGGAGGAAGAGCTTGAGAACCCACCGTTCTCCTCCTCTATGGAGACGACTTTAGCTATCAAAAAATGAGGAAGAAGAAGTGTTGGACAAGTGTTATAGTGAGGTGGAAAGATTCTAGAAGTTTTAAAAAATTTATCTACTAATTTATTCTATTTAATTTCCTATCTAAATTCATTTTCTTGTGCTAATTTATTTTCATATCATACGATTCAACATTTATGATTTATAGATGCCATCTTATTGCAACTAAATTCTAGTTTAGTAATAATTTAGAATCAAAGCATAATTTAATCGATTAAACGTGCAATTTATCAAAAACTTGTCTTTGATTTCTAAAATTCCTTCACATACCATACATTTTTAATTCAAGCTTACATTATACTTACTTTAGCTTCTAGATTCCATATAAATTATTACTTGAAGAATATTTCTAATTATTCCTGAATAAATCATCGAAAAACTCTAATCGATGACTTTTGTTCACTAAAACTCTTTAAAACTCAATTCTTTGTTCACATATCCTTTCTCACACATATTTAAGACTTATATTTCTCTATTCCATGATTTATTGAATTATCAAAATATATATTGTTAATTATTTTGAATTATTCGCCGAAAATTATAATTTCGGCGATTTATAGCACTGGAAAATAACTTTCCGTCTAAGGTGGGTTTTGGGGTATTACAATATGCTACTCAAGTAGCATAACACTAAGGCGATGTTTGGTTGGCGGAAAAGTAAAGTTGGCAAGGAAAATGATTCCTGGAAAAATGAATTCCGAGAATATGATTCCTAGTAACTTTACTTTCCTGTGTTTGGACAATATCAAGATTTTAAATTTATGTTTGATTAAAACACCAAACTAAAAATATAATAATTATTATTTTATTTAAAAAAAAGAATAATATCATAAATTTTTTAATTATAAATAATAATAATTATATTATTATATTTATTATCATGATGGATAGTTTAAATATGGATTATCCATCATAATATATGCTAATATAATTATAATTATAGTTACATGAAGTATTATACTCATTTATTATAATAACAAAATATAATAATTATTATACTATAATTATAATATTTACGGATATTATAATTGAATAAATTTTATAAATGCACTATGACTTTGTTGATTAATTATTAACTTATGAAATATAATAATTATTATTTATTATATAATTTATATTATTTATATTATATAATTATATTTTAATTATTAATTACTATTATGAATTATTATAAAATATAATTATAATTATGATAATTTATTTATAGTTATTTATTATAGTGAAATTAAGTATGATTTATAATTTTAAATTACTTTTAAAATATTGTAATTAATAATAATAATAATAATAATAATAATAATAAATAATAATAATAATAATAATAATAATAATAATAATAATAATAAACTATACTATATTACTTGAATATGTAACAATCCAAAAACTGGGAAAAAGAATACCTAAGAAAAGTTAGGATTCAGAATCCTGAAAAGTTGTACTCCTAACTTTCCTTGTTCTCGGATTCTGATTACTTTCCCAGTTTGATTAAAAACTGAAACAAACACATGAATTTAAAATTTAAGGAATCAGATTACTTTCTCAGACAGAATCCTGACAACCAAACATGATCTAAGGGAATATAAGTATATATATTTAGGAAAATATTTTGGAGTCATAATGTCTCCAAGCCATAATACTTAAAATGGTAAATATATATTATATTATATTTTTAATTAAATTTATATTTTATATATGTACTTTATTACCCCTACATTAATTTGTTTACTAAATACACCTATTTAAGGATATAAATTTTGATTATGCATAGATGATGCATGCATTTAATAACACGCTGCAATCATCTAATTGTTTAAAACATGATTGTATAACTTTTTTTTATATATGCCCATTTTAATGCATTTACTTAAAGATATTTCTTTAAAATTTTAAATATTAATTTTATTAGCTTTATATATTTAGTGTACATTTTGTCTACAAATAAAATAAGATTTATCAGCAAACAAATAATTTCAGACTTCTTAATGAATTAGTCTTTATAAATGTGAATTTAAATAATTTTTAACAAATAATTAGCGCTATAAAATATAAATAATTAGTTATCTAATATTTTTGAACTGTAAATACTTAGAGTTACTATAACATGTGACAAAAAATAATTACTTTGTAATTATAATACTATAATCTTCAATATTGATAAACTTATTCTTTTAATCACTTTTTATTCACAATAATCTTTAAAAAATAATAAAGTTTTTAGCTCACTTTAATACAACACCCAACATATTAAAATTTGATAATACTATATTATATATTAATACTACTAATTAAGTGAGTATATGGTTTTGATTTTAAGAATTCTCTAGTTCTAATTTTTTATTTTTTTTATTTTATTTCTTTAAATTCTTAAATCTTGGACCATTACAGTTGAATCTCGACAAAATCATATGTTCTTATATCATTTATTTCATATTTTAAATATATTAAAATATTTAACTATAACATGCAATAAATTAAATTTCATACATGGTGTACGAATGCTAATTGAGTCTAGTGTTTATGATTTTAAGTTTAATTCTTTATTTTACAAACTTATAATTTCTTTAATTTATAATTTTTGAAAGATTATGTTTAACAGTGATCAATAAATAATTGCATACTAATAAGTCATAGCTCATCTAATTAATATTTTAAAAATATGTAATTAATATTAAAAATATGTCTGTATGGACCATTATCTTAGCTCAAATAACTATAGCATGCTATAAATTAAAATTTAATATAGGATATATTATTCATTAAGTTTACAGTTCTGATTTTAATTTTAATTTTTTATCCAAAATTTCAGTTTCTTAATTCATGATACATATTTTTTTCATATATACTATTAAATGAATGATTTCATTGTTACTACATTGACAAAATGTTTCAGAAAATTTAAGGAAAAAAATAAGTTATGAAAGAATAGCACAACGTAAAATCTATTTGAAAAAGCATATGATGCTATTTAAGTAATCAAATTATTTTACAATTAAATATAATAATTTAGTTATGTAGTGTGTTAATTAATACTGGTAATCTAAATTACTGATTTTTAATTAATTGTTTTAAAAATTTACACGACAAGAATGGTTTTGATTGAAAAAATTTTAAATTCATTACTCTAGTTGCATGATTAAGTTTATCTCCAATTAACATATATGCATTTAGATAAGAATAATTAATTTGGTTAAATTTTCCTTAATTAGGTATATATCTATTTAATACTTTAATGTTAGGGTAAATTAGTCACAATCTAAATTATATGTATAACAAAAATACATAAGTGTATTATGGCTTAGAGACATTATGTCTCTAAATCACTACTCATATATTTATAGGCATTTCATTTCAGTGTTCACTCAATAGTTTAATATAATATTTTGGTCAATTGAAGTTGATATATATTCGACTAGACGTTTGGCCTCTGTCTCTTTATTACTCTATTTCCCCAGTAACTAATTAAAGAGTATGGTACAACATTCATATCATTTCATATTATAAAAAGATATTGCGATGATCTTTCATGTGATTGTCCCAACACCAAATGAAAGTGTTACAATAATTCCTAAGAAACGAAAAAATGGCAACTGAAGTGTACAATAATTGATAAGATACGAAAATAATGAGATTCGCTTTCCTTTATAGATTATACCCATTTGTTTCATAATTAATCATGAAATTAGGTTCTAACATTAAATTAGGGCTTGTTTGGTAGCTATGTCATGTTTCGACTAGACATAATACCATTATGATAGTTATCATAGTTTTGATTAGTTAATTTACGTATATTGGTTGTTTGATAGATTAAGATAATTGTGAGTTATCTTATTATAGTGTTTGGTACAATAAGTCACAAGCAATGATTAAAATTATGATTACCAAAATTATCCTCATTAAAATTAATGATTTTAATTGTGCAGAAAGGCGATGAACTAAAGGCGATGAACAGATCTCAGTTTTCAAAATTGTGCAGAAAATAATTAGAAGATCTCAATACAGAAAACAGTTCAACAACTATAAATTTAGAAGGTATTCAATGCCAAAGCGAAACACAACTTCTGATTTATTTTCAAGCAAAATCAACCATGAAAACTTCTGATTCATTTTCAAGCAAAATCAACCATGAAAAAATCTATCCCATGAACCACACAAAGCACTGATGCCCTGTAAAACTTGTGGATGAATCAGATGGTAAGCACCTCAGCATGAGGTACTCAACTTCAACAAACTCAAAATGCCCAAAGTTTTACAAAAATATGCAAACAAAATGCAGTCAGTAGCTGCAATGTGTCCAATATATCTCAATTTGTCACACAATTACAGATTGGAGAAATAGACTAACAAATTAGTGAGTTGTTGAAATAGTCCAAGAGATTCGAGGGGCTATTCAAGGTATTTCAGCCGTTAGGAGCTTGTAGTCGGGAGCTTGTTGAAATAGTCCTAACCTTGATTCAGAAATTCCTGCCGTCGGGAGCTTGTAGTCGCCGGAAGCTTTCGAGTCGCCGGAAGAAATGGAGGGAGGCAGATTGATAGAATTTAGGAAGAGCTCTCTATCGCTATTTTTGTGAAGAAGAACAGTGTCTGCATCAGTTTTGGTGTAGGGTTAGACATTTTGATGGGTATAATTGTATTTTGCTAAATTAACTAGGCTTCCATGATAAATAACATAGGATTTTGGGTAGTTACAAATATGATCAAAACATAGGATTTTGGTTGGGCTTTGTGCGGGCCGGATACAAAACACGGACTACTATGTTTGGTAACATAACTACCAAACACACAAATAAACCCAGATTACTCTCTTATCTAGGTGAAACATAGCTACCAAACGTAGCCTAAGATTCAGTACTATAAAAGGATAGTGTGAGATGACATTACACGCAAATATCCCAAAATCATCTTCATTCGCAAAGAATAATCTTATTTTATTTGACCTAGTAAAAAGTATTAGTGGTGCTATGGAAATACATATATACGTAAAAGTGTTACTAATTGGAACTTTGTTCATTAATCTCAACGCTAGCCAATAGGTCTATTTCTGCATGGAGGCCTAAGCTGGAACCCCTTCGGATTCCAATCGTTCTCTTGTGCCTAACTTCTTGTACAACAATCTAACATACTCTTTTTAAATTCAAATCATATTCAATCCTTATTATCTAGAATTACAAAGATAGAAGTGTAATAATTGAGAAAGAAATTTATGAGAAATTACTTAGCTCCTTCGATAAAGGTAAATTTCTGCATGGACTACTACTACTCAATATAAGACATGTGCTCACCATCCAAAGCCAACACAAATCTTCAAACCCAAACACAATCGTCAAAGCTATGAGTAACACTCTCCACTCCGTTTGTGTGCTAGTATTATGCATCTCTCTCTCCCAAGTAGCAACACTAGAAGTAGGATTCTATTCCTACACATGCCCCAACGCAGAATCCATTGTCCAATCTGTGGTGAGAGAAGCCACTCTCACTAGTCCACGCACACCCGCTCTTCTTCTTCGTCTGCATTTCCACGACTGTTTCGTCGAGGTATTTTATCTAATCCTAATTTCGTTCTCATTTATTTATCTTTTTTGTTTGTGCTAACTAATTAGTAAATTTGGACATTAATTGATCAGGGCTGTGATGGCTCAATCCTTATTGACAACGGAGCTGATTTGGAGAGGTTTGTTGCCGGCCATCTAGGCCTCGGTGGTTTTGGGGCGATCGAGAAGGCGAAGTTGGAGATCGAGAGCCAGTGTTCGGGCGTTGTTTCGTGCACCGCCATTGTCTCCATGGCCGCCACAGATGCCATTGCCTTGGTAATTAATTAACTCTAGTACTCCGTATTTATCATTTCTATTCAAAATTAAACTAATTCTACCATTTGTGTGTGTAGACTGGAGGTCCAGTTTACGAAGTTGAAACCGGAAGAAGAGACGGAAGGGTTTCAAACCTTAACCTGGCCAGTGATATGCCTGATGTCGACGACTCAATCGACACTCTGATATCAAAATTTGTAGCCAAGGGTCTTTCACCTCAAGACCTTGTGTTACTTAGTGGTTAATAGGCTAGTTTTCGTCACTTGAAATTAATCACTTTTTGCACTATATGTTGAATATTTTCAAGAAAAAGATGCTTTTTGGCAGGCAATGAATCATTAAGTTCGAAAATTGCTCAATGAAGGCATGAAAATGAAAACATGCAAGGAAGAGGGCATAATGAAATGAAATGGAAGAAAGTAAAAGAAGAAGGCAAAGAAGACTCAAACTGCCCAAGCTGTTAGACTGGCCAGTTTGAACCCGACGAGAAAATGATTAAAGCTACTTCCACACACTTATCAAGGACAAACCTCACATGCTACACACGGACCTTTGGATCAATCCTCGGTTTTTACCAGAGTTGAGGCGCATGTGCCCTTAGAACGGGGCCAGCGATGCTAGGATCTCTCTGGATCCGGTGATTGGGAGGGGGGGTTTCGACAATATCAAATCATGGAGAACATCAAGACAGGTTCCCCGTGCTGGCCTCAGATGCCCAACTCTACGACAATGACATGACAAGAGAGGTGGTGGATTCTTAGGCTGGAGGGTCACAATGATTTCACCAAGGCAACTGTGCAGATGAGACGGATTGAGTGAAGTCGTGGGAAAGTGGGGAAATCAGGGCGAAATGCAGTAACTTTAATTGAGTTATTATGGAACTTATGCAGTGATACAATATATATTAGTATTAATTTTAGAAGAATATGTATAACACCCTGATGTTAAATCACAAGAGAAGACATACAGTAAGAATGAATGAGTGTGTTTTAGCAAGCTTGACAACATGAAGATAGAGTTGTAGAACATGATTGTGATAATTTAATTTATTATTGTATAATTATGTTTTGAAGGTGCCGAAACGGACAGAGAAAGCGTTCACAGAAAGACTTGAAATTTGCAAAAAAAACATTCTCACGTGACTTGAAATTCGCATGGTGCTTACAAATCGAATTGAGAAATCATTCCGACATACCATCGATATAAGGTTAAACCATAATAATTGAATAATTTATGTGTATTGGATTTGCACTACGTTTATGTTAGATGACTTGAAATTTCCACGGTGACTTGAAATTCGCACGGCACATGACGACCATGGCTAAATTTATGGGTGGTTAATAACCGAACCGACTTGTCGGTTAACCAACCTCAAAATTTCATAAAAAAACTAACCGGAACCGAACCGATCTCAAGTTCGGTTACATAATTAACCGACTCGGTTAGAACCGGTCGGTTATCGGTTATAACCGAACTAACCGAATTGAAATGAGAATTGTTTATGGTTTTTAACTTTTCATCTACTTATTATTATTATTATTATTATTATTATTATTATTATTATTATTATATTTCTATTTACAAGTAATACATAAAATGTTTAGGCACTTTAAAGACTTAACTTTAAATGATCTAAAATATAATTTTTTTTTTCCAATAATAAGTGAAGGGTTATCCTATTTTTAAAATAGTAGTAATGCTTAACCACTTTATTGAATTTGAGAATCTTATTTATAAAATACTAATATTTAGAAACTTTATAAGCTTTGAGATATTATAAGTATAACTGATAGTAATACAAATTAAAATAGACTTTTTTGACATTACAATATGAGACTTTGACAAAATTTAGAAGTAAATTACAATTTCTTCTATTGTGACAAAGTTTGAAAGTAAATTACAAGTTCTTCTATTATTACTTAAAATATAATTGAAATTAAAATTGTTTATGGTTTTAACTTTTAACTTTTCATCTACTCTTTTATTTATTTTATTTATTTATTTATTTATTTTTTATTATTATTATTATTATTATTATTATTATTATTATTATTATTATTATTATTATTATTATTATACTCCTATTTACAAGTATTACATAAATTGTTTAGGCACTTTAGACATAAAATTTACATGATCTATAATTTAAAAAATTTTCTCCAATAACAAGTGAAGGGTTATTCTTTTTTTTAAATAGTAATGTTTAAGCAATTTATTGACTTTGAGATATAAATTTATAAGTATAATACTATAATTGATAGTGACACAAATTAAAATGGACTTTTTTGACATTGCAATACGAGATTTGACAAAATTTAGATATAAATTACAATTTCTTCCATTGTGACAATTAAAAGTAAATTATAATTTCTTCTAGTGATAAATAAACATATAATTGAAATTAAAATTGAATTTAATTCGGTTATGGGTTATAACAGATAACAAACTTTGAGCAAAATATAAAACCGGTACCGAACCGATAATCGCAAATTTCGATTATCAGTTATTAATCGATAACCGACCGGTTCCGGTTCGTTTCTCTGTTAACTGAATAACCGAAAACCGTTTACGCACCCCTAGCTAAATTGGCAAGTGTACTAGGTCCGGCGTCGGCCAAGCCCGCTGAAAAGGCGGCTTGGACAGAGCTAAGTTTAGCAGTGAAACCCAAACTCAAATACTACTAAAGCCTTTGGAATTCGATTAAATTTTCGCAGTGAGAGCGAGATGACGGAACCTTCTTTCTTTCCTTGGCCCATGTTTGGTGTAATAATTACATAGTGGGCCTTGTCTTTTTTGCTGGCCCAATCAATTAATGCTATAGGCTCATAAATTTTGATTAAATTATTTTAGTTTAGGTTGTGGAAATAATATACATTTGGATTTTGGACGCTTTTAATTAAATCATGAAATGGTTTGTTTCCATATGTAATCAACCTATCTTCATATTTAATTAAATCTTTTAGTTAAAATTTAAATTGTTTCATACCTAGATAGGGATAGATCCCCTAACCATTTGATTAATCTGTTATTTTTAATCTAATAATAAAGTGGGTAAATCTCTTGATTTAATTTAGTTTCAAGGTAAGCTAACAGGTAATTAAATCAAGAGACTCAATATAATTAAATTTGCTAATTTAACTCTTTTTTTGAAAAAAGACAAAAAAAGGATCAACAATGGTTTTTCATCTATCCCATGATGACATGAACCCCGATCTATTAGTTAGAGCCTTAGAGGAATATATACTGTCTTGCCAAAGCTGCGCTTCATTGTCAATTGCTAATTTTACTACCCAATGATTAATTTCCTAAGTTAAGTACGAAATAATACCAAACGGATGTATGGCTTAGAATTAAGGTGCATGTTCCCAGTAGGGTAGTTGCACGACAATTTATTCAAGATTATGTAAGTTTTGTAGCTTTTTTTTCTTAAAAAATTTCCCAAGATCAAACCTAAAGAGAACAAACCCCAAAGATAGGATGAAAATGAACACTTGTACACATATTGATTTGAGTATTGTGGATCTTCTGGTTGAGATATAAAATCGTAGTAGGAAGGTGTCCATTGCTAAAGCCTCAATATGAATTCCAAATTAGAGTGATAAACTCAAACATAATATTAAAAGAGGTAGAGAGGTTAATGCCTGAGACCAAAAAATCTTAGGTTCAAGTCCTCCATGACACAATCTTTAAAATTTAAATTTATTTGGCCATTAAAAAAATGGAAATCGTTTTAAAAGGTTGTGTACAACAGAATATTTTCTAAAACATACTCCATGTCTCAAACTTCTTGAACGAGAAACTAAATTCACCAAGTATCATTATCTCAAATTTCATCAAGTACAGTTCGCATATTTTTTTCACCTACTATTTCTTGATTTTTGATACATAGATTGAAGGGAATTTCGTTATCACATTTTTATATTTTTTTGGCACGGTAATATGGAGTGATTTTTGGGATTTGATTAATTTTGGGTTATGGATGAATTATTAGATCTTTGTTGTTTCTTCAGCTATTGTTGATGTTTGATTAAATTGGGTGAATTCGGTTATCATTTATCAATCAAACATGACTTGCTACTCAACGCAGTACAAACTGGACAAATTGAACTAATCAAGTTTTTTTACAAAAATTAATTACATAAAAAATGGCTAAAATACTATCTGTCCCATAAAAATAAGAATATTTGGGACGACACATGAATTGATATGTAATTAGAATAGTAAGAGAGGAGAGGAGAAGAATAGCTAAAATAGTCAGACCCACATTATTATTAGTGTTTAATGGTGGACTCTGGTGGTATAAATTGTAAATAAATTGATATATACGAGTAATAAGTTGGGGAAAACTTTCCATAAATAAAAATGAGCTATTTTTATGAGACTAAAAAAAAAAAATCCTTAATTTTATGGAACGTAGGAAATAATAGATATTTTAGAAGATTCTAGCATGACACATGAAAAAAACTAGTAAATGGAAACTAACCAAAAATACCATAATTATATACCAATCCTAGTGTTGTGCAGGGAGGGGTCACCTAGGCATCAAACCCTAATGCCCCTCTTTTTAACAACAACGAAAGGTTCTTTAATGCCTTTACTATCGAAAATTTATGTGGGAGTTCTTTTCCAAGAGTATGCAGCATGGTCTAGGGCTTCAAGATGTTGGGTAACCAAGGGTGGATCCATATCAAGAGGCAGTGGTGTAGGTTAAATCCGAATCGAGAGGCAATAATGCAATATAAACAAGACAATTAGGGTTTTGACGCCTGGATGAATCATGGTCAATTGCAATACAAAGAGAGACACAACCGGGATTTTGCAGCGACAATGCAATTTGCAGGTGGGGATGGCTACGCATGAAGCGATTGAGATAGGGGATGACCACAACGATAAACAAAGATGAAGGTCGTCCGATGAAAGGTTGGCGGGAAGCAACAAGGGAACTATTTTTTCTTCATGCGAGAGGAGCGAACAACTATTAAAACAGGAAAAACTTAATCAATAAACATTTATATAGAAATTTAAGAGTATTTTTTTCAAAAATCGATTATACTCCACTCTGTGCACTTTTGGTTCCGCATAATTCAAGTTATCGTAACGTACATTATTTGAATTATTTTTATTATAGCAAAAATAAATTACTGTTACTATTAAATTAAGAAAGAAGTCCAAGTAAAAGTTTGATTATGTAGTCATCAACTCGAAGTTCATGAATTTTCTCTCGATTCAAAGCCGTGCCTGTTTCTAGGGCTTTTTATTTTTGTGTCTCACACTCCAGCAACCTCTCTCGAAAACTCATATAATCTCACACCCACACTCTCCCCAAATCAAATTCAATTCAATCACAAGCTCTCAATCATCGCTGGGGAAGAATTCTGATTGCCAATCGCGATGTCGCGCCGCAGAGACGAATACGAGGACGACGTCGAAGAAGACGACGAATACGACGGCGTAGACGAAGAGGACGATGAGGCCGACGGATACGATGATGGGGGGAAGGTCAAACGGAAGAGGACTACATCGGATTTCATCTACGACGAAGCGGACGAAGACGAAGACGAAGAGGAGGACGACGACGATGAGGATTATGGCGGTGGAGGCGGTGCCAGAAGAAGAGGAGGAGGAGGGGGAGGGAAGCGCCATAAGGGGGCCTCAAACTTTTTCGATTTGGAGGCGCAGGTTGATTCGGATGAGGAAGAGGAGGAAGAGGAAGGGGATGACGGTTAGTATGATTCTTCCTTTTATTTATTTGCGTAGAAATTGGGTTCATTGTTGATTTCGATTTTGGTATCCAGTTAATTTGCCTATTGTTCCTGGACATTGGAAATCTAGGGAGAGATGGCATGATGCAGCTTGGCCAAGAGCAGTAGTAAAAATAGGGTTTTTATCCATCCCCAATTTTACGAACTAAGACTAGGATATGTAGGTCAATTCTTTGATAGGATAGGTCGTATACTATTTGTTTCAAATACAACCTAGTCTGCAATGGTGATTTGATTTGATTTGAATGGTCGAACAAACCAATTGAAAAAATGCAGCCTCCACAGTCTGAAATGTTTGATTTTTGGCCCTTCCAGTTTCTTGTCATGATGTCATCTAATAGCTGCAAACACTATAAAATATTGGTATAAACGATTTCAGAATGCAGTTTTTGTGAATGCAGAATGCTTTGAAGAATTACAGCTGAATTGCTTGATTGTTGGACTTCTATTTGTGCTTCTATTTTTTCTTCCTAGATTTAGGGCATCTACTTTTATTGCACGAAACCAGTAGATCCCCTGGCTAGTGTTCTTGCCTTTCTTATTGTGATTTTTAGGTTCTTTCCCATCAAAAGCTCCTCGTATTTGCATATGGGTTTTTATTTTGGGTTCTTGGCTTCTGTATCAGAAATTTATGAACATCTGTGAATGCATACCACATGTTGCATTATTGAGAAAGTACAGTTATTTCTGCCTGGGAGACTAGGAGATAAAACAACATAGGCTCCTGGATTAAAGTGGTTAGGTAATTTATGTTCAAGTAGTTAGAACCCAATGAGATTGACATTTGATCTCAGATTTAAATGATGATATGTTGCGTTTAGTCTTGCACAATGCATTTGATAAAGCTATGTGCTATATTAGATTATTTGTCTTTTTTTGTTACTGAAGAGTAAGTGAGTAACGGAATATAGTAATGAGGAGAATTTTTTTTTCACTTTATCAAAACTTCCTATGAATGAGAATTTGATCACACTATTGGGTTATTTCTGGATATAGTTTGTCCTATCCTATGTGTTGCATCTAGTATCCATCACAATCTCTCAACTTCCTCTATGTTTTGCTCCTCTGAGCATTTGTCCTCCCACTTTGTGCTGAGAGATCACACTTGTAAATTGGACTTGGAATTGGAAGTCTTATAAAGATGACTTGTGCTCGGTATCACTTCCTACTAGTTTATTTGAAATCCTACTATTTCTTACAATTTTCTTGCTGAAGCATTTAGCATGCTTACTTATCTTTATGTTTTGGTATCTGCCTGCATATACAGATTTCATTGATCCGGGAGCTGATATACCTGACGAGGATGATAGAAGATTGCACCGTCGTCCGCTGCTTCCACGTGAGGATGAGCAAGAGGATGTTGAGGAGATTGAGAGAAGAATTCAGGAAAGATATGCACGGAGCCTTAATGTTGAATATGACGAGGAAGCAACGGATGTAGAACAACAAGCTCTACTGCCTTCTGTTAGGGATCCCAAATTATGGATGGTGAAATGTGCGGTATGATAATGGGAGGCCCCGTTATATCTGGATTTAGTAGAAAAGAAGTGTAAATGGATAATCTGAGTTCTTTATTGTCTAATTTGATTTACCTATTGTGCTTTGCAGATTGGCCGTGAAAGGGAGGTGGCTGTTTGCCTTATGCAGAAGTGCATTGATAGAGGACCTGAATTGCAAATCAGATCTGCCGTAGCACTTGATCACCTAAAAAATTTTATATACATAGAGGCAGATAAAGAGGCTCATGTGAAGGAGGTATATCTGCTGAGTTGCTTTCTCTTTCTGTCATCGCTGTACAAGTCTTCATTTTATGATTGTACATAGTTTAAGCTGATCTAGTTTGGGTGATAAATGAGAGATTTTTTGCGTGATCCAATACAGGCTATTAAGGGTATGCGCAATATATTTACGGGTAAAATAATGCTCGTTCCAATCAAGGAGATGACGGATGTTCTGTCAGTTGAAAGCAAAGCAATTGATATTTCTAGGGATACCTGGGTCAGATTGAAGATCGGTACTTATAAAGGGGATCTTGCGAAGGTATATATAGTTATTGGAACCTTTGTTTTCTTTATATGTCATTTTTTCTTTTGTTTCTTAGCATATATGTGAGACTTTGCTTTGGTTTCTTAAATGCAAGGTTGTTGATGTGGACAATGTGCGGCAGAGAGCCACTGTGAAAGTCATTCCTAGGGTTGATTTGCAGGCCCTGTCTAACAAATTGGTATGTATGAGTAATTTGTATGGATTTAATCTGGGACTGACTATGGTAATCGACTAAGATTTTCCTTTATTCCGTTTTTCTTTGTAAATCAGAGAACTTCCTCGGTTATGTATCAAATATCTGAGAGTATTTGTACCTCTTGCAACTTGTAAACCTTTACACATTGTTGGTGATTTGATATTAATATTAATATCAAATTAGCATGTAACTTTTACAAATGATCATTTTGAGTTTTTGTTTACAAGCACATATTGGCCTGCTTTCAGGAAGGGAGGGAAGTCCCCAAGAAGAAGGCATTTACTCCCCCTGCACGGTTTATGAATATTGATGAAGCTAGGTATAGCTGCTAAGTTACTTTCTTCTATTTACTTCATCCTCAATTCTATTTAAACTTCTGTAATATCATTTAACTTCTTAATTCCAGAGAGCTTCATATACGAGTTGAACGTAGAAGGGATCCAGCTACTGGTGATTATTTTGAAAAAATTGAAGGGATGATGTTCAAGGACGGTTTCTTGTATAAAAATGTCTCGTTAAAATCACTCAGCACTCAGAATGTTCAACCAACCTTTGATGAACTCGAAAAATTTAGGCAACCTGGTGAAACTGGGGATGGGGACATGTCAAGTTTGTCTACACTCTTTGCAAACAGAAAGAAAGGTCATTTTATGAAGGGTGATAGGGTTATAGTTGTCAAGGGAGATCTTAGAAACTTGAAAGGATGGGTGGAGAAGGTTGAGGAAGATACTGTTCATATTAAACCAAATGAAAAGGGCCTTCCGGTGAGTAAATTTAACATATTTTTACTCATGCAATATCTTAAATTCCATCTCTGGATGTGGATCATGGCAATTATTACAAAGAAATTTACCATGTTTCACCTGTTGATTTCTAGAAAACCCTTGCTATTAGCGACAAAGACCTTTGCAAGTACTTTGAACCTGGAAATCATGTAAAGGTTGTGTCTGGTGCTACAGAGGGTGCAACTGGTATGGTTGTCTCAGTTGAAGGTCATGTGGTGAATTTAGTCTCAGACACAACAAAGGAACTTGTATGCAGCTAGCTTTCTATTATAAGTTTATTTTTGTTTGATCATGTGCCGATGTCATTCCTGTTTTGTTTTTACATAGATACGTGTCTTTGCGGACAATGTTGTGGAGAGCTCTGAAGTAACGTCTGGTGTAACTAAGATTGGTGATTATGAGCTCCATGATCTTGTGGTGCTAGAGTAAGTTTCGTATTTATTTTTTCGCAGTTTTTAACTTTTCAGATTTCTCCTTCTAGGTTTTGCTCATTGACAATTAATTTTGTGCAGTGACAATAGTTTTGGTGTAATTATACGAGTCGAGAGTGAAGCCTTTCAGGTGAGTGTCTCAAAACAAGAAGTTAGTGAAAACTATCAGTTCATTGTTCCTAACTATTATCGGCTGCAATTCAGGTTCTTAAGGGTGTTCCAGAGAGACCTGATGTTGCTCTCGCGAGGTTAAGAGAGATTAAATACAAGGTTGACAAGAAGATTTTTGCTAAAGATCGGTACAAGAATACACTGTCTGTGAAAGATGTTGTTAAAATTCTTGATGGTCCGTGTAGGGTGCGTTGTCTTCAACTTTAGTGGTTGTTACTTGACGATGTTTGACTGTCTAAAATTTGGGAAACTATTGTCTCCTGGTTCCTTCTTATCCAATTGCTTACTCCATATCTATTTTGCCACAATCCAGGGAAAACAGGGTCCAGTTGAACATATCTACAAAGGAGTTCTGTTTATTTATGATCGGCATCACCTTGAGCATGCTGGTTTTATTTGCGTAAAATCAGACTCTTGTATGATGGTTGGTGGATCACGGGCGAATGGTGAAAGGAATGTATGGATCTTATCAGTTATCAAGCACCCATTTGACATGCTATTTGCTCATTTGCTTGGTTGCATCTATTGACAATGCCTTTAATGCAGGGCAATTCCTTGACATCAAAATTTTCGCATCTGAGAACTCCACCACGTGTTCCTCCCTCTCCCATGAGACCACCTAGAGGTGGTTATGGTGGTCATAATAATTGTAAGTAATTTTGCATACATAAAAGACTATCGAACTCGTCTATGTGGGTCTTTCTGTGGTGTGATTATCACCCGTGGTTGTGGTACCCGTACTTCTAAGGTTCAAAGCTGATAAAATTAATGTGGTCGCCTACATATCACATCATTCATGTGTTCTTTTCCATTTGATGCTCACTGATTTATTTTGGCCACAGTTTTGTGATAAAGTTTATTCCACACTTCTCATGAGTTGATAATTTTGATTGAACAGTTGGAGGAAGAGGAGGTGGAAGAGGCCATGATGCTTTAATTGGAGCCACTGTGAAAATTCGTCTTGGCCATTATAAAGGTTGCAAGGGACGTGTTAAAGATGTCAAAGGTTCCACTGTTCGGATTGAATTAGAATCTCAGATGAAGGTCGTTGCAGGCAAGTCCCCCTTTCGGGAAATGGTTTTCCTAACCTTTTTTCATTTTCATTTCCTTTTTCTTTTGCATCATAGTGTTTGATGGCAACCTTGGCCTTTGCAGTTGATCGTAGTCATATTTCGGATAATGTCAATGTTACACCATCCAGGTAAGAGTGGGTAACTTTGAATTTTGTAGGTCTTCAAATCTTTTAGGTCCTTAGATTTTAAGCTTTGATTTACTCTCTTCACCAGGGAAACTTCCAGATATGGTATGGGAAGTGAGACCCCGATGCATCCTTCTCGCACTCCTCTGCATCCGTATATGACTCCTATGAGGGACTCTGGTGGTATGTTTTATGATAGTTCATTTTTTTGGTCCTAATTGCATTTTAGTGTGGCTATCTGCTGATATCTATCGTTCCTTAATTCTTGTGCAGTAACTCCTTACCATGATGGTATGAGGACACCTATGCGTGACCGAGCATGGAATCCTTATACACCAATGAGTCCACCAAGGTATTCTCCTGAAAGAAGATGCATCTATATTAAAGTATTTGTTCGTGAAGTGTGGAAGGAAACTAGTTTTATTGCTCCCATCAAGAAATAAGAGAGGATGTTAATTAGTAATGCATCTTATTGAAAATCTATAAACTGTGATTGAAAGTTTTGGGCTTATGCTTTAGTCTTTACAATGAGTTTGTTCTAAGGAAATTATATTTACAATGATTGAATATCAGGGACAATTGGGAAGATGGAAATCCTGGTTCTTGGGGCACAAGTCCACAATATCAGGTATATCTTGGTGCATTTTAACAAGTCCACTTGGTACTTTCTCATTGTGTAACAATTTCTTAAATATTATCAGCCAGGAAGTCCTCCTTCACGAGCATATGAAGCACCCACACCTGGTTCTGGTTGGACAAATACCCCAAGTAACAATTACAATGAGGCAGGCACACCGAGAGATAGCGGATCTGCTTATGGTGATTCAGCACTCTTCTCATCATATTACACCCGGGACACAAGTGTAGGAATTTGGTTTGACTTGAAATTGTGTTTGTTTTTCAGCAAATGCTCCTAGTCCATACTTGCCCTCCACTCCTGGTGGGCAACCTCCGATGACTCCAAGTTCTGCATATTTACCTGGGACACCTGGTGGGCAGCCGATGACACCTGGAAGTGGTGGCTTGGATATGATGTCACCTGTCGTAGGTCTGTTATTATATCTCTCATTCACAACTGTTTTTTTCTTTTTGCGCTTATGAAGTTTTTGCAATTGTGTTAATATCTTGTTACAATCTATGGGACTGCTCTATTGCAGGTGCAGATAGTGAAGGGCCTTGGTTCCTGCCTGATATTTTGGTCAATGTTCGGAGGCCTGGTGATGACACTACTCCAGGAGTTATAAGAGAAGTGCTTCCGGTAGTCCATTCTTTCATTAGTTACCTTGGATTATTAAATTTTATTATGTCCGGAATAAATGATAGTCGACATATGGAGGACATAATGATATTCATAACTGTTATTTATGGTACCGTTTTTCTAATCTTCTAGGATGGCTCGTCTAAGATAGCTCTTGGATCAAGCGGTAATGGTGATGTGGTGACTGCCCTTCCCAGCGAAATTGAAGTAGTGCCACCAAGGAAGTTGGACAAGATCAAGATCATGGGAGGCGCACACCGTGGGGCGACTGGGAAACTTATTGGTATTGACGGCACTGATGGAATAGTCAAAGTTGACGACACACTGGACGTCAAGATCTTAGACATGGTATCTTTGGCGAAACTAGTTCAAGCGTGAAAGACGAAGCTGAAGCCAGTGATCATGTGAGGTCAATGTTTTGGCAGATGGCAACAAGGTGTTGCATTGAAATCGAAGCCTCTACTGAGTTGGGCAGGAAATGCAAAAACCGCTACTACACAAGGAAGAATAGAGAATCTGGCAAGTTCAATTTGCTGTAAAATCATTTGCCTTGTAAAATCATTTACCTAATTGAAGCTGCTGTATATTTATGATTTACTAATAGTCTATTAGTCTAGTGGAGTACTACTATATTTCTCTTAGTTGAATGCTCAATTGTATAAATAGTTTTATGTACAATTATTCTCACATTTCATTTCGTCAACATTGTCATATGCTACCACTTGAACATCTGCTTTACACAATAAATTCCAGAAATAAAAGACAAAATTGTGTACTATCTGGATGTACCGTTCCAATTCAGTTTTGTATAATTTCTTTCTGTTTGAAATGTTATACTAGTAGGTAGTAGCATTGATTAGTCCCAACTTATTGTTATAAAGATATTGGTATTTTTGCATAGAGACTAATTGTTACCCCTATCAAATAAAATAGATCAATTTTTCTCTATCTTTGTATGTCTTAAAATTAGATGATAGTAATTTTTCTCTCTAATGGAGTGGGCTTTATTTTATACTATTAATAATATCTGATTCATTTTTTCTTTCTATTTTTCTTTTATTTTATCAATTGTACAGTGTTTTTCCAAAACTGCCTTAAAAAAGAAAATATATTGTTTCATGCCCCAAATTTTGAAATTTAATTCTATGATTTCAATTATTGAAACTCATAAAAAATCGAAACTTTTTGAGTCTTTCTATTTAAACTTGAAGATATATAGACAAAAAACAAGTGGATTAATCTGGAAATATTACTTCATATCATTATTCAGACGATACAACCAACCATCAAGATAGAAGAAAATAACATTGAAAATCAAAGGCAACAATAATTAAACAAGGGGAAGTTGTATCATCATGCTCATCATCTTGTCTCATTCCATTCGAATAACACAACGAAGCCCCTCCCCTTTAAGCATCAGCTCAAAGGCCTTGTTGATCTCTGCAAATGGCACTGTGTGAGTTATGAACTTGTCCACTTCCAGCTCCTGCACCATTACCAACCAATTTGTTCATGAATCAATGATCCAATATGGAGTATATCTAATAAGACTAGATCATTACTCACCTTGTTCATGTACATCTCCACAACAGATGGAAGATCGGAACGAGGCTTGTAGTTCCCAAAGAAAGTCCCCTTGAGAGTCCTCTCATTCAAGAAGTTCACTGGATGAGTCTTGAACACAGCCTCCTTGTGAGGCACTCCAACAAGAACCGCCACTCCCCATCCCTATCGTCACCATCATCATCATCGACATTGTCATTCTACAAATCAATTGCAAAACATGTGTGTATGTATGTATGTATGTATAACTTACATCATGGACACATTCAAAGGCTGAGATCATGGCATTGATGTTTCCGGTGCACTCAACACTCCGGTCCACGCCTCCATCAGTCATCTCAGCAATCACCTACACAAACAAAAAGTTGAAACATCAAATACTATACTAACTAAATTTAACATCAAAATAGAGGCCATGGTAATTAATTTGAAAGAAAAAAAAAACCTCTTGGACTGGCTTGTTGTAGTCTTTAGGGTTCACAAACTCAGTCACACCAAACTTCTTAGCTGCATAAACATACACTAACATTAGACACATCACTTCATTTTTTGACCAAATGCATTTGATTAATTAATTGCTAAATTACACACCTTCTTCAAACCTAGCAGGATTCAAGTCCACACCAATCACTCTAGAAGCACCAGCCAGTCTTGCTCCTTCTGCAGCCTAAAAAACATCACACAAAAAAAAGTAAAAAACCACCCCAATCTCTTGTGATCATGCTTGAAAGCAACAAGGTTATTGTGTCTGAGAAAACATACACCAAGTCCAACTGCACCAAGCCCAAAAACAGCAACAGAAGAGCCCTTGAAGGGTTTTGCAACATTCAAAGTAGCACCAAGCCCTAAAAATCAACAACAAATACAACATCACTTTCATTTCACATTCTCCAATTGAACAAAAACACACACAAACACGCACCTGTGGAGATGCCACAGCTGAGGACACAGACTTTGTCGAGAGGGGCTTGGGGGTTGATCTTGGCCAAACACCCAACGTGGAGCACGGTGTACTCACTGAATGTGGATGTGCCAAGGAAATGGTAAACAGGTTTCCCATTGATGGAAAATCTTGATTTCTGATCATTGATCATGACTGCCCTCTCGGTATTGATTCGGAGAAGGCTGCACATGTTGCTCTCGGCGGATTTGCAGTGAGCACAGTCTCCACATTCTCCGGTGAACACAGGGAGCACGTGATCGCCCGGTGCCACCTCCGTCACGCCCTCTCCCACGCTCTCCACAACCCTGTACACACATACATTCATACACCACAAATTAAGCATTTTAAAAAAGTTGCTAGAAAATTCAAGAATTCATCAAGATCAAAACTTTATTAGGAATTGGACATACCCTGCTGCCTCATGTCCCAGAATCCGAGGAAAGACTGAATCTTGAGACTGAAATAAATCATTCCACACCATGAGAGAGAGATACATAGATAGATAGATAGAGAGCGAGTGTGGTTGAATCTGAGTTACCTTGGCTTCCCAGAAGTAGACATCGGTGTGGCAGAGAGAGGTGTAGAGAATCTTAATCCGGACCTCCATTTTCTGCGGCGGCGCCACCTCCACCTCCTCAATCACCAGCGGCTTCCCAGCCTCCCATGCAACAGCAGCTTCAAACACACACACACACATACACAACAAGTGTTAATAATGAATAAATCGAAGGCCCTTCACTTCATTATAGCTTCTTGAATCCAAAAAACACAAACTTGATACTAAAAAAATCAAAGATCGGATCTTTTTCATTATTTTCCAATGGATGAAGAACAAAAGTAGAGCAAACTAAACTAAAGATCATACCTTTACACTTGATGACTTTACCCACAGTAGCCATATCAGATTAATATTTCTTGAATGAAGTAGTTTTGCTTAGTAAAGTAGAAATGAAAGATGAGTTTTTGGGTTGCTGTTGGCGGCTATTTATACAAGTACACTAAGCATGTGTGACGAATGAGGATGAATCTTTCCCACTTTATTTAAATATTAGTATTAAATATTTGAAAATAAAAGAATGAATACAAGAGGCTAAAACGAATCCATGTATTGGTTTCATATGATTGGTTGGGTTAGTGGTCTGGTTTTTGCCGTTTGTTTTAGCTTCTGATTTTTTTAAATTTAATTAAAGTGGGGTCTATTGTTAATTTCATTGATTTGACGTGGCCCTCATGACATTATTATATGACTTTTCTAAGTATATAAAAATTTTGTTTATTACTTACAATACTACCAAAAGTGACAAAGAAACCTTAAGATACTTCCTCCACTATCAAGAACCTCTTTTGTAGTATACTAGTATCTACTTGCCTCATGCAGCTTCCTAATCTTTACAACTTCTCCTATTAAAAATATTTTGCTATAGATAACATTTACATAAATTAAGTTTGCCGTTTTTATTTGATCACATGGTTTGTCCTCAAAAAAAGTTGACGAAGTGGTGGGGTCCATGCAAATGTAATACCACTTGCCCATAAATCCTTTGTGCTTCAATGGTTTTACAATAAACTCGTAACTGACGTTTTAGCATATTAGTCAAACCTCTGCAAACTTGGGGCGAATAAGAATATCGATAGAGACTTTATTTTCTATATTTATCAGAAAATATAATTTTTTGTTGGAATATAAAATTTGAAAATAAAGTGATCTAGTCCATAGTTTGTGTACAACTATTGACATAAAAATTGAATAAATTTGAAAACAAGTTGGTCCTAAAGTAAATTCTGATCTTAATTGCCATATTGATCGTATTTCTACTACACATATTCTTATAGATCACAATCTTTTATTTTTAAAGAAATTCTTGTGCTACAAGCAAATGCCAACATTTGTGCGAATATTACTATGTTCGTAAAATTTTGAGAAATTGTACAATAATGTTAATTTATCGGATGACTTTAGTCGATTTGCATTTATTGTGTTTTATTCTAATTGTATATATTCTTGTTGAACAAGTTTACAAATTGCCTTGATTTGCTAAAACCATAACTAAGTTGAAAACTCGTAATCAATAGCTAAAAATTGAAAAATTCGTGAGAATATTTTGTCAAATGTTTTTATCACTACTTCTTTTTCACGGCAAATTTTGCTAAATGTCCTCATGATTTTTTGAGGATGATCTAGTATTACTTTCTATTTATGTTATGATATGATATGATATGATATGATGTGATATGATTCTAAAATCAAAGGGATTAGATAATTCCCTAGTGTCATTTGACCTGAGCCATAGGTCTTTCTTGATTTAGCATATATGTGGTACAAATATAATTATAGAACAGATTTCTTTTTATTCTGTTTATTTTATTTTCTATAAAAAAATATTTCATTACTATTTCATTCTTGAAATATTATTTTGAACATATCTAAACTTCATGATTTTTTAACTTAGTGTTTTTAAATTGCATGACAAATCAACATATTTGACGAGTTTTTAGGCGCTTTTCAAATTTCATCATTTGATTTGATGTGATTACAAAAAAAACTCAACTCAAACAGTGAAACAGATGAGTAGCTAGAATAAAAAAACAACAACTCAAGAATATAAACATAAAAAAAACAAAGTAAGCATTCTATCTAAAATTATTACAAAAACAAGAAAATAGACCGAATAGACTATCGATTTATTTTAGTAAGTAATCACTCTACTCAACTAGATTTTACAACAACACGTGTCTTCTACCTTATTCGCTTTGCTATAAACAGATAATTTGGTAGATATGTTAATCAGCATTGTTAAAACATCAATGTCCAAAAATGAGAAGCTTTAAAGAAGTGAAGGATGAGTGGTGTCCATGCACTTTAGCATCTCTCCACAAAGTAATTCCTGTCCAAACACAAACTAAATCATCAACAAAAATCAAGACAATAATATGTGGGTATGTATATACAAATCAAATGAGACAAAACACACACCTATCCAACCAAGAAACCCAAGAGTTGAAACCAAGAACAACTCCCAGCTAATACTATTAAAGCTGAAACAACACCAAATTTCATTACTTCAACCATACAAAAACACTGCTTTCCACATAGCATAGTGTGACTAGTTTACCAGTACAAGCACACGAGGTTACCCCATCCGTAGAAAATACACGCCCATGTCGAACCAGTGAACCTGCAGAAGGATTATAGTCACGCCCGGAGGCTCAGTTGATGATGATAACGAGTGTAACAAACATACCACATTAAATCCCGAGTAAGTAGTGCTCGTGGGATCAGCAGGCCATTGCCAATCATGGCCAGCAACATTGTCACGGCTGACAGACCTTTCATGTTTTCGGGATTCAGAACATTTGTCCACTGAAAAAGCAGTCACAAAATAATTAGATTGAAGTCATGTATGTATGCATCTTGGAAGATGAAATATAACCATTTGTGCAACAGGCATCCACATGAAGAGAAGAGTGGCTGTCCAACCGGATACTGATCCGAGAATGTTTACACCTTTCTTCGACAGTTTCCCCATGCGCGCCTAAAAAGTAAGACGATGGTTAGAAGACCTTCAAATCCTGTAGAGCTATGACTAAGCATACCATAGAAACGACGAGCAATGCAGTGAAAAGGGCAATGCAGCCTGGGAATACAGTGTTTGGAACGATTGGGACGAAAGTAGACCACATGACCTGCACCATAACATAGTTAAGACCACACAAAGGACCAAATTTGTAGCATAACTAGTTTCCTTACTTGTGGAAGTGCCGATAGCCCTGCTATGGTTATGAACTCTTCCCAAGATTTCCAGATTCCATTGTTAAGCAAATTGAAGTGTTTCATCGAATTTATAATCACACCGAATGCTGTCACAGTCGAAGTGGCCACAAAATGAGGAAGAGGCATAGCTTCAGCTATAGCAAGTTGCAAGATCACCACGTATATGGATATGACTCCTAGCAACTGGATCGCCACGGCTTCACTTTCCTTCTTCTTGATAAAATACGAGAGCAAAGAGAGATTCCCAAGCAATCCAGTAAGCATACCCTACAAACAAAAGTGATGAATCTATGCTCAAAATAGTAAGGAACGTTATGAATCTCTCACCAGCCATGGAACAGCCAAAAGTGCGGAGTTATTCCCTGCCATCAGATTCCGATAATTGAGTATGATCTGAGGCAGTTGCAGTAAGAGAAAGGGTAGATTTGCAGCTCCAGCGAATTTTGCTGTGGCCGCGTCCCATTCCTCAATGTTCTTGTGCTTCTTCACACGCAGTGGTTCCTAAGTTCATCACAATCATTACTTCAGCAAGAATTGGAAGCAAAGAATCAGATATATCTAAGACGAAAAATGTATAGATTTCTACCCGGCTTATGGAATGTGCTCCGTCTGAGCTTACAGCAGAGACTGGTTCGAGCCTAGAGCCACAGATGGATTGGCCTGACAAGATACTCTTCTTTAAGTGTAGTTCATAGCTTCTGACTCCTCGATAGTGTAGTTGAGCACGTGGAAATAACCCCAGGCTTCGTGGATTAGATCTTATGGGCAGCTTTAACTTACAATTTAGCAATAGCAAATCCTCCATGGTTAGCATATAGTTGAGGAAATCACATCCCCCTCTTCACAGAAACAAAATCAAGAAAGATGTCATTGATGGAGAAAATGCATTTTCTGTAAAAATGAGGCATAGGAGTAATATCATATTGTAGTACTCCCTGTTATCCATTTTATACATCATATTGTAGTAAAATTGAATGGGGAAACCTTTGAATTATCCCAAGATTTTCACATATCCAAGGAAGAATTCTATATTACCCCAGTATAGCAAAATGCTTATGAGTTCAAGAAGATATTTTTTTCGATTAAGAAAAAGTTCAAGCCAAAAGTGTTTGATCGGACACTAAAGCTACCAACAAAGACAACTAGTTCTAGACCAAAAAACAAGAAAGCAAAACAACCAAGAATCAGCAAAGGCAAGAAAAAGAAACCACAAACAAAGCAACGGAAACCCAAAAGCTGACGGCCTATATATCACGCACCACCACCAACCTCATCAACCACTGAAGAATGAAGATGCACAGACTCCACTCAAAGTGAGAAAACATACCACTCCAATTCACTCGGTCGTATACCCAAAATCAACTATGATCACTCAAAACTTTCATACTTAACATATACTCTCATTGTTGCAAACAAAAAAATCAATCTTCTCTCTAAACTTCAAGAACCCGTCACCCTTCATCTTGGCATTTCTACAGATGGGTCTAAGACATCAGTAAACACACACACACACACACAAGTGATGAAGTGAGCCTGAACTTACCAATGCAAGAAGCTGCAACAGAGCTACCCAAAGGAGTGGGAGTGGGAGTGGGAGTAGGAGTGAAAAGGTGAATTGTTTCTTGAAATGGGGAAAATCCGATGTGGTGAGAGTGGGAAGAAGCATATGGGGTGTCGATGAGGGAACAAACGGTTTGGTTACGCCTAAATACAATACATTTCATTCATAAACCATACAAATAATTCGTGTATTTGTCCCACTACAATATGGTTTAAGCTGGAGTACGACACAACAAATGCTTTTGTGACACGATAGCAAATGAAATTACAATGAGGACAAAACCATAGATTCTCGAGGAAATTTGTGGCCAATGATTCCATGTCTTACCTAGATAGGAATCTCAGATGAAAAAAAAAATCATTATTCTTTTCATCCAAAATTAATCGACTTATATATTCTGATGCGCCAAAGTTGAATGAATCATTATCCTTGCTTCAATTATCTACTAGTAGCAGTAGTAATTTTTTTCTCTAAAGTTAACTCGCTTAGTTAGTATATCATAGCACTATTTTCTAAATATTGTGTTGAATAGAAATATCTCGATTAATTTTGAACAAATAAAGTGGAGTTCTGTACTTATTTCTCTCACGGTAGGAATTTCAAACTACTATTATATTTTAGAATTTTTTAAGATTTATTAAATTTATATAAATATGAGCTTACTTTATATTTTGACATGAAATATATGGCTTTCACTACCTTCTACTGAAGAGTCTTTGTGTCAGACTGGCAAACGAGTCGTGACTCGACATGCGTCATTCAATGGTAGACAAAACACAAATGAAACAAACAGCAAAAATTGTTAATTCTTCCGTTCTTTTTTGTCCGTCCCACAAAAGTATGCACTTTTTAATTTTGAAAAAAAAATTCTCATTAATAAGGTGGAATCCATTTTCCACTAACAATACTTTAATTACTTCTTTCTATATCTCTCTTACTTTATCAATTATGCATTAAAATTTGTGTCAAACAAAAAATGCATACTCTCGTGGAAAGTAATCCAGTATCTATATATAGTTTGTCTGGCTAGTGAATTTATTTAGATGATGCTTAGTAGATTAAAAATTAAAACATAAGTTATTATATTGCATAACAATTAAAAACCACTTTTTACACATCAAATTTTAATATTGCAGCCATAAATTTTAGCAGCAGCCACATCTTATTACATTCTTTCAGGGGTTGTGTTACAAAAGATTACGAGTTTGATGAGTACTAGAAATTGTAGAAGAATTTCCAGCCTCAGTTTCTCCAGATTTCGCATTTGTGTGCAACTGCTTCATTTCCATCTTCTCATTCTTGATGATCTCTTCTTGAATATGCTTGTCATCCTCAATAGACAGGACGACGAGCTCCGGCCCATTCGGACCTTGCACTATGGCCTCTTTTACCCGTATATGTTCATCGGTACGTACGATATCAGTCTCATTCACCGTCTTCTTCTCTCTCCTCTTCTTGATAAAGCACCAAAGCGCGAAGCAGCAGAAGGCAGCAAAGAAGAAACATCCGAACGAGGCGAAGACCACTATGACCACGGTCGGACCATTATCCGGAGATGGTGGAGGAACATGAGGGGGTGGTGCAACGGGGTGGAACGGAGGTGGATGAACATGAGGTGGTGGCGGAACGACATGAGGTGGTGGTGGAACGACATGAGGCGGTGGTGGAGGAGGAACTACGTGAGGTGGGGGAGGAACGACGTGAGGCGGTGGTGGAGGAGCGACAGGGTGGACAAAGGGGAAAGGGGGAGAGGGGAAATATTCGTAGGCAGCCATTGTAGAAAGCTAAGAGAGAAGATCAAGTTCTTTGAATGGTGATGAGGAATGAATTCTGGCTTCTATTATGTAATGAATTATGATTGCTTATTACAATGCTTTCAAGAATTCAAAAACTTGCCTCCCATTTCAAGATTTGTCTTATTGTGTAACAAGAAGTGGATAACACACTTCCAATGTTCCAATTGTTGATCCACAAAATAGGAAATTCCTTAAAAGGGTCTATTTGCTACCATAGTAGACGTTGGAATTTAAGCCTCAATTCCAAATCTAATGATTGGTGCCGTAAAAATGTTTGGGTTTGGAAGTGAATTCAATTCTACAATTTGAATTCTATAGTCAAAATAGATATTTGGAATTCCAAATAGTTGTAAATTCGGACATCCCTTTCACACACACTAACGCAAGACATTGCACACACACAATACCCATTCCACATTGCACAAACGACAATACACACAAGTCACAACAACACACGGTGAATTCCATAGAATTCCGATTCCATGGAATTCAAATAGGGTTCATCAATTGAAACAATAAGAACATAAAAATAGATATATGTTTCAAAAAAAAACAAATGAATCACAATCTCAAGCAGACTCTTACCATGTAACGATATAAATACACAACATATATATTGTACATTATGAAAGTTTTATGTGTTATACATTCTACACATGACTACAAGAACTTGAAATATAGACAATCAAGAAACAAAGGCAATCTGTATTATACAAAACCTGAGGTCAGAAAAATAAAGGAACATGTTACTATGTCCTAAACAAGGAAACGAATAACATGTAGTGAACTCGATAGCAAGTGTCGATGGGGCCAAAATCAAAAAGAAAAGGAACTCACGTGTTAGAAAGTTGTGATAGATTTCTTTACTTCGAGAGGAGAAACGAGAAGAGGAGCTCGTTCCACACATCTGGCAACCCAGGGAGGCACCAATGGCTGCAGTCAGGAACGGATGGATTATCACTCCATGAACCCACATGTGCATCACTCCGAGAGGCGCCCATCTGAGTAACGTGCAGCAATTTTACGGGGACAGACACGTTATTCATAGTTTTGATTATTGCATCAGATACTGAACTCCTCTGTTTCCCTTTAGCTTTGAAAGTAGGCAGCCTTGTTACTTTGCAATTCTGACGCGATCCGCTACTGTTCGTATTAGAGCAGCAAATCGATAGTGAGCACATAGCATACGCGTAGATACAGTATATATATTGATATGTTATGACAAACCTCCAATGAGAGGATTCAAAGGTCCGGAAAAAAACCCGAGTCTTGTTGGGGTTCACCGCCTTCTCTACCCAAGATTTCCAAGTGGCTAATGCGATCTTGAAGCCATTACTTATTGGCATCCCGAACTTCGTCCTTCCACCATTCTGAAAATACCAGCCACTGTCTGAAAATGCAAATTAGAAGTACTTCATAATAAATTTTTAAATAACTAACTAAAAGATACAAAACCTAGCATAAAAATGCTTCAAAGTCCGTTTTAACCTTTAATCTCGGTTCGAAGCCTTCCTAAAAGTTTCCAAACAAACTTATGATTAGTTATGTCGCATCTTCTGGCAGATACCAACACGCAATCTGCTTATGTAGCGTTTATTCTTCGGATTTAGTTGCTTCAATAACCTTTCAGTGAGCAAACTGTTGTCGGATGAAGGACCGGTTTAAGTTTAAACTGTTAGATAATGTAAATAGCTTAACTTGTCCATCTCATCAGCAAAATTTGATAGACCTATTGAAGCATACTAATCCTCTACTTATTCACATACTAGTATATTATTAAGATGATAATTACAACATTTACTTAAGCAGATGAAAGCCATAAGCAATGCAGGAGCTGATTCAAAATGACCGAGTGAGGTACTAATGTGACAAAATGACAACAAAAACATACTCACAAAGCAGGCATCAAATTACAGAATCAAGAGCATATGTTCTGAAATAATCAAGAGGAAATGCAATGGGACACGAATAGACTTACAGTTCAAACAGTTTTGTACGCGTCCACCAATGCCCCGAATTGAAAATGAGAATATCCGAATCAATCCATTCACTGCTAATATCATCCATCTGGTCCAGTTTCAGCACAGCCTTCACTCTCTTCGGAGAGTGCTTGGGCGCTGCGCCCGGCTGCACTAGGAACACAGAGCGATAGAACTCGACAGTGAGACTAAACGTCTCAAACCTGACACTCAAATGCCTAATCTGCTTTGTGATCTCATTTCCATTGGCCTCATACACAAACCTCTTATCCTCAACACCACTCATCAGCATACACACCATAGACTCCCATTGAGTCCTACTCAGCGAATCCCCTACGAAAACCACCCTCTTCCCGCGCAGATACTTCAACGCGGCACCCACATCAAATCTAGGAATCTCACAGTTCCTAGGCTTCCACCTCCACTTCAGATAATCCCTATCTTTCCTCCCATTACCCACACAATCAAAACCATGCTCTACAAAAGGGCAATCTGATGCATTATACAATGGATAACTATCATCCACCACCCATTTCCCATCAAACACATTGCATTCCTTGCTAATATTATTACCATCTCTACTTCTACCAGTATCAACTACAGTTTCAGAAGATGGAAACATGTAAAAATAGCTAGATCCCATCACCACAATGAAGCATAGAATGGAACCAAACATGAAAATGGCAGTAACAGACTGAAACATGGAGCTTTTGCTGTAATTCCCAGCTAACATCTTGCTGAATTTGAGAACCCTTTTCAACATTGGCCTCAAGTAGCTACAGAAATCCCAGTACAATCTATATATGACGGCACTCATCTCTAAAACACAAGGAGTAGCACGCAAGATTCAATTTTTATCATCAAGAAATCAACTTTATCTCTCTCCCAAGTCAAAACATAAGCTAGAATCAAGAAAACATGTAAGAGTTCTTACAGTTTCAGAAACTGGGATTGCAAGTGTGAAATGTGGATCCCAGCTGAGGAATGAAAGCAAGACTGGAGAATATGGTGATGGGTGAGGGTAATTAGGTAATTTGATTGACAGTAGGTGTGAAATGGAAATCTGAGCTAATAAATGGAGTCGGAATGAAGAAGAAGATCTTAGATTTTATCAACCGCTATTACAAGTGGTGGGTTGTACAAAGGTGTAGAATCAGATGCTTTGAACCACATGCACCCAACGGTACGCCCCTTATTATGATTGGCTAATGGCTCTCTAATTTAATTAACTTCAATATATTCGACTTGAATTTTACCTTAAAGCATTATTATTGCCGATTCAACTTTTGAAATTATTAAAAACCATAACTTTTTATTAAGTATTTTATAGTAATTGTTTTAATATGGATAAAATTAGAACTAATGTGATCAATTTAAGTAGTGGAGTATTATGATATTTCGATAAAACTACGGCGTTTCAGATAATCAATGTACTCAAGACATATTGACGCCATTTTATCTAAAACAGTTTCATTGATTAGTTCAATTAATGCAAAATTATTCCTTAAATGACAATCTATCTTTCAAGACAAAAACTCCAAGCAAATGTAAAATACCCCCAAGTAACTTACTTTTCTTTTGTCGTTTTGTTTAAGATTAACTTAGTTTTCTACTAATATTATCTCCGAATGATTAGCTATCAATTAATGCTCACAATATAGTTATTTTGAAAGTATAGTACTCTTTTCGTCTCACTTTAGGAGTCCCGGTTGAATTCGACACGGATATTAAAAAATGTAAAGGAAAGTTTGTAAAAAAGGTTAGTGGAAAAAGGTTAGTTTTATAATAAAATGTGTTCGGCACGGGTACTCCCTTCGTCCCACTTTAGGACTCCCTTCGTCATACTTTTTTATATTAGTTTTATAGTAAAATGTGAGTGGAAAAATATTAGTGGAATGTGGGATCTAATACCATTTATGGAATATTTCAACCGAGACTCCTAAAATGGGACACCTAAAAATAGTAAATCGGGACTCCTAAAATAGAACGGAGGGAGTATGATTTTGAATATTACTGTCCCTAAAAGATTGTTATCCCAAAGTGACTACACTACGTAAATATTTTCCACTCTAATTATGATCGAATTAAATCATTGCCCGAATTAAAAACAAACTTTATAATAATACTAGTAATTAGTATTTTAGAAAATGTAAGTTAGATTAATTTCTACTATTGATGAGAGAGAAAATGAGTACTACTAAGATTTTATTCCTTTTTTTTTTAGAGAAAAAGATTTTATTCCTAAATGACACATTCTCACTATCCATTAGATATTCAACAACTAGAACATTCTTTATAAGGACATATTAACAAATATCAACTAATCTTATTTAACTATCACATCTATTAGTATTAAATATTCATCATTATTTTGGTACAGCTTTAATATACATCTGGCAAGTTGACTAATATCTCCTTGTTACGAATAAATTAGAGTATTTGTTTTCTAGTTGAGTTGTGTGCAATTCTATTCACTTAAATAAACACTCATTGGCATTGGGTTAAATTCCGTTTCCCTTTCCTAAATTCTTCAAGAATTATATACTCCGTGTGTAGGAAAAAGATCAAATATATTAATCAGAAATTAATTTTAATGGGTACAAAAAACATAATTTTACAACACTGATCTTCAATGAACAACCGAAGCAATGATAATTTCCATTCATTCCACAAAAAAATGAATGCATCATCAATTCATCATTCCTAGTACTATGATTTTCCTTTGTTTTACAACAACTAAGAAATGGCCCTTTTGCCTTGGGGAGAAATCAAACTCAACATAAATAACTATGAATCAAATTCAAAACACACCAAAAAAAAAAAGCAACATCATGAAACTCACTTTGATCATGATCATCAACAGCATATTTATTCATCGATGGAAGGCCGCGTGTTGTTTGGCAGGCGCCTGCCTCGAACAAATGAGCTGAAGAGATGCAAAGCCCTTGATGGCTGTGCATAAGGCACCATATGAGCAGCACCTCTAACCGTTGCGAAAGTCAGCAAGTTTCCATACTCAGTCATCCAACCTCCCACCTGTCCTTTATGGAACCATGCTCCATATGGTACTGTGATCTTGAACGCAAGATCATGAGCAAGCTCACGTACTAATGTACGTGAACCAAGTAAAGGCACAACCGAATCTTGATCCCCACTGAAAAAATTGGATCATGTGCAAAGTTTTTGTCAGTTCTTGAGTGTGAAAATACACATTCTTGTTGAGGTGAGGAATAATAGTTTTACCTAAAAATCCAAACTGGAATGTGATTTCGAATGATCCTCTTTAGCAAAGGAAGAATGTCAATGTTACCGTCTACCTCGTTGTAGTTCAGAAGGCTGCATAGTTTAAGGAAATGAAAAAAGTCAGCATATCAGTGTAGCAAAGGTAGAGAAAGGGAGACATTGGTAGAGTTACCTGCTGCACATAGACCAACTATACGGTAGATTGGTTCGATTTGCATGTAGCGCCTTCTGAACCTCGGGAAGGTTGAAGTAGAAGCGCCTCTCGTAGGTCATGCAGACGTCTACTCCAACACTGATCTTGGTAGCCTGCAACAGCATATAGTGTTATTCGTTTTGTTGTTTAAGGCATAGATTTTTAAAAAAGATTCAAATTTTACCAGTTTCTTGAGTCGCAATTCTTGCTCTACAATGGATGGATAGCACACATCCAGAATAACATCATAACTGTTAATATAATCACCAACAATCTCAACTGCCTCGGATATGGCCTCGTTGCAGGATTTAGACACATTGTGCGGACTAGCAAATGTATAATCATCGAACTCACAGTCATTCATAATGGCAAGCCCAACTTCATCTGAAATCATTCCGTGCGACCAGAAAAATTCGTACGTTGCTGGAACATCACGATCAAGCCTTAGAAGAGGGTTGCCAATCTGGCCAAAGAAAACAGATTAACATGTTATCAAGATTTTTGAAAATGCAAATCCAACAGAAGTGTATCTTCTTACAGCAACACCCTTAATGTTGAACTTGAAGTCTTTAGAATGCTCGTTGTGGTCGAGAAGAGCAATAGCTAACTGCGGGATGTAATGCCCTATTCCAACAAACCAGAGATAAGCTTGAATAAATACTAGTAATTGATACTACCTTAATTCATCACTTCTATATGGAATTTTCCTTTGGTATGATAGAGTTCTTACCGGCATAACTTTCACCCGTGAGAAATAAATCTCTGGTTCGAAACATAGGAAACTTTGTGTACCATCCCATCATAAACATGTGCATATCCATTGCTGCCATAGAACATAAAATTTGGCTCAAGTTATCCGTCCTACTCTTCTCGTGCAACTCTTATTGATTGAGTATCATAAATACGCAGTGTTTATCATAAGATTCAATGGTAGGAAGATGATTCAGATTGAAGTAGGGAGAGAAGTAAGCAGCTTGCTACCTGTGGATGCATCGCCACACTTGTAGTCTGAGCTGGTATTTGAATACGACCACCCTACACCGGCTGGAGACTCAACAAACAGAAGATTCGATGCTATACAACACGAGAAGCAGAATTTGTTGGTTTAGTTTAGAAAGTCTACTGAATTTGTCATTTTTTAAAATGCTAAATCAGCCATACCTTTGTTCCACGATTTTGAGTTCACACGGAGGCTGCGGCCATCTCCTCTAGGAAAGAAAGGACCTAACTCCGTGAACGCACCTCCTCCCATTGATGAGCAACCCGGGCCTTAACACAAACAACACAGATACTAAACTCAGAAACTGAATTAATGCCTCCTTTAATTTTAAGTGTACTTCACATCTCTATTTAGAAGCCCAAGATTCAGTAAGTGATTAATTTGGAAAGTTGTAACCAACATATTCCTTCATAATAAGGCCAAGATCATAGATATAATTAAGAGAGAACAAAAAAACAGCATTTCTTGAGAATCTTTCATGGCCCTTTGGATACGACACTTGAATACCCGATCCACTGCATTAGACGCAACTTTTGCCAAAAAACAACACACACATACACCTTCTTCCTACATCTAGTGCAGTTGGTGTGTTTTTCACCAAGAATGAACACAAAACCAGACACACTTACTGTGTGGTGAAAATCAAACACACACACACAGAGTGCACTGCAATAAGTTCTTTAATGTGAGTGATTTATACTTCATAGCCAAGAATAAGCACAGTCAGTCCATCAACAAAAACTCCTCACACTATAAATGAAAGACAGCAATTTCAAAAGTTCCCATTTGTCATGAACTGAATTCATCATCGTCAACTCAAGAATTTCAATAAAACAGAAGTGGAAAATAAGGGAATTAAAAAAATATTGAGTCCTGGAAACATGACAAATATCAATCTTGAGAATTGCAAAGATGTAGTACTATAAAATAAGAGATATAAATGCAAAATGTACCTCCATTGAGCCATAAAGTCAAGGGCTTGTGATGAGGGTCATCCGCAGCTTCCACAAAATAGTAAAACAAACTCCTCCCATTTTTGACATCCACGTCGACATAGCCTGCATACTGCCTGAACTTCACCGGAGGCTGACCTGGCAATTTGACCACCAGATCCTCCTCCGGGAAGGCATAACCACCCCCAGCCACCAGCCCCAGCACCACAGCCGCTGCCAGCCACCACATCTCAGAAAATGAAATCAAGAAACCGCCTTTCCTCTGCATAAAGATGCAAACTTTGAGCTATATAAGTAATGAGTTATGTTGGGAAAGAGGGCACGTGAATTCTGGGGTGGGGTGTCTTCATCAAAAGTGCAGAGCTGAAATTCTTCAGAGGGTAAAAATGGCTATATATAGATACAGAGAGGTGTAAGCATAGTTGCGTGAGTTAATTACGGGCTTCTGCTGCCAGGAGTAATGGGTTTTTTGTTGTTATCTCATTGAATCAGAATTCTGGAATTGAATGATCTGAGCCACAAGGGCAGTGGGACGTTGGAATACAGCAGCTTCCTCACTCACCCACTGTGTATTGTGTGTGAGAAAAAGGATCCACTCAATGTCTGTCAAACAACCAATATAATAACTGTAATTATACTCACATTATGGAATTCTAGATGATGTTATTTTATTAGAAAGAAAATGGATATTTACATTAATTTGAAAGAACTTTTTTTTTAAATATGATACTTTTTATAGGTAAAATTAAAAAGAAAAGTGTCACATATTTTCAAATAAGTTGTAAATTTTTTTCTCAAAGATATTAGTACAATAATAGAGACTTTTGGGACAATACGAGGATAAATGACACTAAATTTATGAGACGAACTTAAATGCAAAAAAGAATCAACTCTTTTTATAGGACAAATTGTGTAATATACGATTAATATTAGTAATAATTGTTAAATAATACCATTTTAAACATTAATCTCTTTCGTGCTATATCACTCATTCATCATACCAAAATTACTAAAACACTAATTTGAAAAAAAAAGTGCAACTCAGGCTAACCAATTCAAATGAATATACAAAATTTGCGTATAAAATACGTTTGAAAAGAGACGCAATCGATGAAAGAGAGAGATAGGGGGCGTGTATGGGTGTGTATAATTATGAGAGCTGACCAGTCAAAAAAGAGTGTAAGAGGAAAGGTATCTTCTTCTTTTCGTCTAAAATTTGTTTCTTTTAATTATGATATATCCAAACAGAGCCCACGTGCATCTTCCACAGTCATATCAATCCAATTATCATGTAAATTATAGAAAAAAAATTAAATTATTTATATACTTTTTATTTAATAAAGTAAGAGAGAAGAAATAAAATAAGATAAAATGATTTCTAGTGTTAATAACAGATCTTGATTATATAAAAAAGAAAGTAGGTTATCATTATTCAATAAAGTTAATTATGTTTGGTTACAATTTAAACATAAATACAACTTAATACTATATCAAACAGAAACTTGAATTATCTCATTTGTTTAACTTTAATCACCGAGAACCAAATATTTTAACATGATTTTTAATTAACTGGAATCTCACCCTAATTTGCACGGCTAGAACCATATTTACATCTTCAATACGAATTATTTTCAATAATTTTTAATTTGCATATCTTTTGTCTCGGCCATATTTTGTATAAAAGACGTAAATCTGGAGTAGAACGGCGTCGTTTAATAATTATTTATTCCACGTTATACACCCCAGGCATCCATGTCATACGTTCCGGACATCCACGTCGCTCAATTTTTTCCAAATTCAAATTCATGGAACAATTCAAAAAATGTCAAAAGCTATGATTTAAGAGGTTGTTTTTAAATATTATGAAAAACACTAGAATTTGACCAAACTTCAATTTATTTGACTATATAATTATAAATAAATATAGTACAAATAATTAGAGTGAAAAAAATGCTAATTATTGACATTGTCTAAGTTTACACTCTACAGTCTGAAATAGTTTTCCCATCATTCATCTTCACCATCACTATAGATTTCTTCATTACTCACATCTAAATACTAGGAGTATATTCTAGTAGTAATTCAAACAGGTTGTGATATTCTAGGAATAGCATAAAACAAAATTACCACATATTTAAATTCATCTTGAAATACAAGAAACATATGAAATCAACACATTCTACTATTCGAATTATGAATCTTGGGCATGAATAGTGAGGTCCACGCATGCACATAAAAGCTAAAGCTGTAGCTGCTGCCTAGTTTTATAAATACTAGAAAATATAGTAAAGTTAAATGAACACATTATTATCAACGTATTTTCAGTTTTAGCTTTTTGAGTGAAAGTTTAATTCATTTCTTGGTAACGATCACATGTAGGCTGTAGCACAGGACCATATGATCTACTAATTCGAATGTTTAGACAAAAGTATTAACATCAATTTTTCTCTGTGTTTTTCTTATCCCTGTTGTTTTTTTTTCTTGGAAGGAAAAAAGTAGTTGCACCTACTAGCTAGTATACCAAGTAGTACAATAGAAAATTATTCTTAAAAATGACAAAGGAAATATATTAAATATACGTGTAAAATTGTACTTGCACGATAATTGAAGAATAATTTCCTGCAACTTTTGTTACTAACTAAGTAAGAAAATCGATATCAAATTAGCAATTATTTCAAGTTTAATCACTAAACATTAATACAGCATATGAGTATAAAACAAGAGAAATAGAGATGTGTGATCGCCAAATATTCAACACGATTTTAATTCGATTTATATTCTCCTACACATAAATTAATAAGAACCGAGCTTTATTAGTTTTATGATTTGTCACTGTAAATCTCAAATTTTAAATTTTAAATCAATTGCCACCAAAACCAAATTGGTTAAAATACTAAAAGAAGGTAATAAAAGTCATTAGATTTGTGCAAGCTTAAAAAGAGTATCATTGGATACTTTAGCTTTCTGCTACGTAGTTGTTATAATGAGTAAGACATTTTAATAAAAAGTGTTTAAGCAAATTACTTAAAAAATATACTATACTACTTAGAATGCAGAAAAAAGCAAAAGAATAGGCCAATTGAGTGCTGCCGCTAAAAGAAGCCATTGTATATATAAAAAAACTTTGAGAAAGCAATTATTAATCCAAAAAAGAAAAGATAAGTTTGATTAATCTTTTAGTGCGATAATTTCAAAATACTGGTATAAATTAGTCTTAGACGCAGAAAAGCAAAACCTACTTAACACATTACTAATTTTAATTCAAATACTTACATGGTTGTTTTTAGCTTAGGATTAAAAATTCATTCTTTTAACTGGATAACAATTATTATCTTTTCAGGTGAAGAGCTATTACCTAATAGACTAATATGCAGTAAAAATTGAGAACAATAAATTGACCTCGTCCAAATTTGAAATGATTATACTGCTATCTATTAATCTTATACTAATATTGCCATATAGATGTTTTCCAAATCCAAATTTATAGGTGTAAAAAAGTAAAAGAAAATTTTCAATAAAAATAATACTTATAAATTTTGTTTTTATAACACTATCAGGACTGTTCATTTAAAAGTATTCCATTCTACTACTAACATTTAATACGGAGTATCATTTTTTTAATAAGAAATTGTCTTAAATTGGGTAGCAATTAAATCACAAAAGAAGGGATAATGGACATGTAGAAGCCCAAAAAATCCCATAATTATTTTGTAGTAACACACAATAAATGGAAAAATTCAAGATATGTGTTGGTTGCACGGTACCAAGCCATCAAATTTAGATTTCAAAGAACCCAAAAACTTACCCCAACTCGCCATCTATCTAGTCTTATTAAAACCTCTCTCCGAGACAGTGCCCATATCATTCGCCTTTTGTGCGGGTCAGCACCTACTCGACAAGGAATCTCGCTACCCTACGACTGTTTTAATTATGGCAGCCGTTCAACATGGCTTTGATAATCATCTCGAAAAGCAACTTTTCATACAAGTACATTTGTGAATCCAAAGGAGTGATTTTTTACATATCAGAAAATAATCGAATTAACCGTAGTGAATCCAAAGGAGTGTTCAATCTCCACTCTTTCTGCTTTTTGCTAAGTGGCCTTCCCTTCCCAGATTTTTCTCTATTCACCCTTACATCTGCTAAACCCCATGTGCAGCAGCTCGTTTCTGTATCGTAAGAAATAAGCCTAAAGACGCCATCAACCTCCGGTGACAAACCACTATCTGTCACTTCTGCTATGTACTTCACATATAAGTTACGATCCTTAAACCGTTCGAGATCTTGAGGGACCCGGACAACCCTTTCAACGCCCGGCGAAGACACCTGAAAAGAAAAGATCATGATAGTGATAGAGGTAAGTTATTCTAGATTTTGTTGATAAGGTCAAAAAGAAAAGTTGTTTGTTGATCGTATCGATAGGATGATACAAGCTTTCACCTTTCATTGATTCACAACTTCTAAACCACTATGCATACTAATGAAGACCATAACTAGATGATCAGAAATTTGGCTACTAAATCTTGATAACTACTAACAAGAGTAAAATATCACAATATGACTAGAGGGAACGAGTAAAAAAAGATGTACTCATATATTTATTTGAAAGCCTCATTTAATGAGGAATTGAGGATCAATCAGAAATCTATATAATGTGCGATAAAAAGAACGAAAAGATGAGATAAATGACCTCTAGAGAGATATTTTGAGGAATATCTCCAGTAGCTTCGGCTTCATCAAGCCGCATTCTATATGCTGTTGTGAAATCTTCAATATCTGTCATGTTGGGAGAGCCAGACCTGTGAATTTTTATCAGGACAACTTATGATGCCTCGATGAACAGTGGTCTTAAATAATATTGACATAAAAATAGGCACGTGCACAGATAACATAAAACACAAGAATGAACTGAGAACACATGAACCTCAAGAATTTTATGAACATTAGTTTTTCATCACATAAATAGAAAACACAATGCAGATTAATTGAACAAAAAATGAACTGTGCTAAGAAGATTAGTTGGTAGTAAAGGATGGGATATGCAAGAAATGTTTGGTGATGTTTAAAGCCAAGAAGTACAATTAACTAAAAAGATTTTTCTGAGGAGCAAAGTTAATTAGCCTAACTTCACAATGTTGAAAGCATTCAGCACTATTAATCTGGCTAGAGATCTCAATCATAGAGTCCATATGTTTTACAAGCCCTGTCTGGGAAAGATTGAGGCACATTACTCTAGTCATAAGTCATAACCTGATATGCTTAACAGAACAATGCAATAAAAAAGGCATTCTATAATAAAATGAGAACATTAACATACTTTAACCTGCGGTGCATAATGCATGTATACATGTGTAACATGATTAATAATTTCTTACTTGTTAGTAAGTCTCTCTATGCGAACTTTAATAGTGGCATTTAGCTGCGTCCTAAATGCATATATACCGAGTTCCCCGTCAAATGAAAGACAGACTTCTTCAGCAATTTTGAAGGCTTTTTTATCCCATTCTGTTCCAGCAAGTGAGATTCCACCACCTCCAGCTCCATCCCCTACCTTCAACGTGAAAGGAAAACGGAAAAGTAGTTTGAGCTCCATATAAAATGTGAAATCTTCTTCTTCAGTGAATGAATATTGCCATAAAAGGAAGAAAAAAGTTTGCATAGGCATGTGATTTTATCATCTGCATAAATCATGAAATACAGTCGAAAACAAGTGTTACCCACCGTTGGTTCAGCCTCTTCTTCAAAATACTCGTCATCAAAATAACCATCATCATCTAGCAACTCATCTGCACGATCAAGAGTAGAAGTAAATAATGTAATGCATCATTGCCAGAGAAAACAGCATTTGTCAAATCAATAATGCATATGATATAACACAAATATAAACTCTTTCTAATTCCATAAGTTTCACAAATACAAACAAAATCGAGACCAATTTCTATTTTCTTCAACCTAAACCCTCTAAATCCATAATCCATAATCTTCCAACATTCACTGTAACAAGCAATTCTTTCAACACAACATAACATTTACATAATGAAATAATTTTGCCAAAAGTTAGGGGTTACTATCACTTATACTAGTATTAATTAAAACGAAGAATGAATAAATACCATCAAGCAGAATGTCGTCTTCTAGGTCGTCATCCATAAATACTTCTTCAGTAATAGAAGGACTCAAAACTGGCTCCGAGCCAGAGTTCTTCTTCTTTGCAAATGCAACGAGGGGAATTTGAGGAATATTCCGAAGTGGGGAAGGATTAAACGGGAAGGACGAAGTAATAAACCGCGTAGCTGGGGGGATTATTGAAACAGCAGAGCGCAATCGCGCGCAGTGATGGCAGTTTAGGGTGATTGCTTTCATTTTGGAGGGGTAGTTTTCTCCAGATAGTATGTTCAGAATGTTGGAGAAGAAATCAAAAGAATGGTTTATCCCCAAACGACATCGTCGCCCTTCGATTAAGATGGAGTTATGCTATTTATTTGAATTCAAAGCACATAGTAATAAAAACAAATAATTTTATAATACTCTATAATACGAATTGGACTAAAAATTAAGAAAATTAAGTATACCCTGAAGAGTGGGGAGTGTTATGTTGCTAACTCATAACATAATTGATAACTACAACTAAAATAATAGCCATTAGATATTCAAATTAAGGGCTTAGATCATTAATCACTAAATGTCAATACGATCAACGAAAAACGTCAATAAGACCATAGGATTAATTCCAAAAAATATCAATAAGGGTATTAATGTCAATTAAATATATGTTTATTTATAACTAACTTTTAAAAGAAAACTCAAAACTTTAAATTCATATAACATATATCAAATTAAAGATAATTTCATAAGGATTCCAACGATATCATACATGCATATGTTCCGACGTCAAAAATTGAAAAAAAATTCAAAAATTTTTAATTTTTTCGTACAAGTAGAATGCCAATATAAGCAATGGGTTAACATTCTTAAAGCATTGTGTTGATATTTTCGGAACACTATATTGACATTTTCATCCAAAATCCTAATTTGGAGTTTTTTTTTATCTTTTTCGATTTAATTAATAAAAACGAAAATTACACGTGGCAAATTGTAGACCACACATTTTCTAAAATCTTATGGCCTTAAATTAGTTGTAGTTAACAATTAAATGATGAGTTAGCAATTGATCACTCCCCCATAAATAGTTATACTAAATACACAAAGATGTCATTATATATAACTTCATTTTTGGAATGCTATTTGACTATGTCAATATATACATCATATACTTGTCTAAAAATCGTTAGTATAAACATTCTACTGCTAAAATTAAAATTTATGTAACTAAATATCAATTCATTACTCAGTAGAATAAAATCAACACATTGCCTCACAACTAATAGCTCCATAACTCAGTATAATTTATAAAACTAATTTAGTTGGCTACAAACTACAGGTTTGACCAAATATGCATTGAGGTTAAATATGCAAAGTAAAAATACACAAATTTTAATTATAATACTTTCTCTGTCCTCAAAGACTATAGGGTCCGTTCAGTACCCGAAATTAGAATTGAATTAGAATTGGAATTCTATGCAATTGAATTAGAAGTTCAATTCCAAATCTTTTGTTTGTTATAATTATAGAATTGACATTTTAATTCCAAATCCTTTGTTTGATAACTCAAAATAAAGGATTTGGAGTTGAATTAGAAAATTCAATTTTTTAAATAATTACTCATAACTATCACATTTTTTCTTTTTCTCATACTCTAAAATTCAATATTTTCCATTAATTACAATTATATCATAAAAACAAATGCTATTAATAAAATAATACGCAATGATAATTAATTTTTACTCAACCTATACTAATTTAAATAAAAGATACTCCATCTACTTATACATGAATATAGTCCTAACTTTCTCCATCTTTAGAGTCTCCACTCCAATAAACCAGAGTTCTTTTTGTCCATGCCCATATCACTATCTTCATATATTTATCACTTGGTCAGATACTTTTGAATCTCCTCTTACTATATAGGAGTAGTATATACTTCTGCAAAACCAAAACCAAAGATCAGCAACTGATTGAAAATTTTCCAAAGACATCCACTAGAAAAACAACATTAAAAATGATGAGTACTATTAGACATGCACTTTAAGTTTAACACACATATTATGGTGTATCAAATTCAACTAGTCCAAATAAGTGACTAATTATCAAAACATAGAGATGTCAAATTTGAGTAAAGTTGTGCATAAACAAAGCTACGGTCCAATTTGGTATGAAAGACTTGAAATTAAGCAGTAAACATCTATCTATATGAGGCTAGTGTCCCAAGCAAATAACTCCATTTGTAGGCAAATCTTGGTTTTAAAATTCGAACTAATTTCTTCATTCTCTGTTATTGTGATCCTATCGGTGAAATGTGTATTCGTCACATATAAAAACAAATACTAGTATCGGACAATCATGATCTCATTCCATATCATTACCTCATAGATAATTCAGTTTCTAAATTTGTTCTACTCTAAATCATGTAAAAAAAAATCTCGCAATCCTAATCTATATAAATCAGTTCACTAAAGATATTCAGTTCAATATATGTGGGTTAGAAAATCCATACTAGCAACACAATGTGGGAGCCACAGCCACCACCACTCTTCTTATTATTGCTAAGTTTAAGTGAGTTCAGAATTATAGCAAAGGTGGGAATAGTGTTTGTATGGATTTGTTCACCATTTCACCCCATATCCCTCTATTCCTACTCATTCCTGTCCAACCAAAAAATGGCACCATTTTATGTTTATTACCCTTTTGTAGTGTAGCTGAAAAAATGTGCATGCTGGCGGCTCAAACTAATCACCAAAAAATTATACAGTACATCCCAGCATAGCATTGAAGTGATGAGACTTTTTTAATCCCATAATTTTAAAATACATATAAATAGACAACTAAAGAGACCATAGATATAATATTTAAATAGATAACTAAAGAGACAAGAGATACAAAGTAAGATATAGATTACATGAGCCATTTTGTTATTCATTTCAACTTGATCCTACTTGTTAAAGAAAGTAGGCAGTCTCCAAACTCCATTTACCCCCACTCACGAGTTTATTTTAAGTTCATCAAAAAAAAGCTTTAACATATCCTACAAAATTAGGCCTTAATACATGTCTATGATCTCAAGCTCAGACTGACTTAGAACAACAATGCCTTTTGCTTTTACTCTCGAAAAATGTAAGGGACTATCATAGCTCACTTGCAATGGACTGGAGTAGCATATTATGTTTAACCACCATTTGACAATTAGTTGAAATTAAACTTGAAATAATAATATATCAGTGATGAACAGTAAAGAAATAGATTAGTTATACCTTGTTAAGGGATAAATTCAGAGGTGGGCTGAAAAGAAAAACAATGGTATCAAAGCTTAAACTATGAAAACTTTTAGTTGGATGATTTTAATGTTTTTATAAATAAATATATTTGTAGGATTGAAAGAGTACAGAACGCCAAAAACTAATTTTGAGGCTGAGGACTTTTGATCAAAGATATAGGGTTAAGAAGATTCAAATCCTTTGGCAATTCACATACATAATCATAAAGAATGTTGAACTCTTTTCATTCAAATAAACTCTCTTCAGCTACAGAATACAAACACAACAAATAAATCAGAAATAAAGCAAGAATTAAAAGATGAGCAAAGGAAAACTGACAGCAGTAACACAACAGATCACATTGATAGTAAAAGGTTTGGATCATACCTGATTATCCATCAAATAATCGTAGAGATGAAGCGCACAACAGATTTGCAAAAAGAAAGCTACACATTTGTGGAGAGAAAGTTAGGGCACGTGAAGAGAGAGAAGGGGAAAATGAAAAGCGCAAAATATTTTACCTTTTATATGGCCTGTTTAGCTTTTGACCCGGTAAGGATCCGCACCTTTTTTCAATTCTAACCCGCTTTCATGTGGAATTGATTTCGAATTATTTTCTTAAAATATGGAATTGAAATTGGTGGAATTATAATTCAATTCCAATTCTACATATTTTTGTATTGCCGAACGGCAGAATTGGAATCGAAGGCTCCAATTCCAATTCCGCAGCCTCAATTCCGTGTTACCGAACGCAGCCTAAAGACAATTGTTATATGCACTTTATCAACCGAAAGGAGGAAGGAGACGAATAAAGAGTCTGAATAAACTGCTCTATTTCTTCTGATATTGAGACTATGTCTAGACAAAGAGTCTAAAACAGTAGCATATTGATTCCCTAGCTTGGTTTACAATAATATATCTCCAGCAGCTAAGCCAAAAGCAGATTAGTAGTTGTTACAGAACAAGTGCAGAACCGAATAATACATAGAAGTTTTGCTTATCCGAGTTCAAACAAACAAAAAAGTGCAGAAGGTAAGACTCAGTTGAGTTTCAGGGACTTCCGACAGCTTGCTGTGGTTCCATCACCATCTAAACGTTCGATGCGCTACAACCAAGTCTGCAGAGCATAACAAAAGAATCAAGAGAGGTTGATATTCTGTTAATGACTAGCATAATCGCTAAGAAACATATGAAACTGATCTCAGATTTTGACTTCCTATAAGCAGGCAGCGTGACTAGGATTGGTCGATGTACGAGTTAAGAGACGAGATTTTCACAGGATTGTAAGTTTATATGAAACACAGAAATAAAACAAACTAGTACAGAATTGAGGGCTTACAGGATGGGGAACCATCATCTATTCATCTTCTTCAAGAGATCCTGCTTCCTTGACATCCACCGTGAAGTTATACTCTTGATCACAACCTAGATAAGAATCACACATAAAATATAGTGTGTATGTCTTTTTTCCAGGTTCGGCAGGTGCATCAAAGTCAAGTTTCACCCTGGACTTCCTCTGGAAAGTCACCCTTTTGATAGCGAGCAACTGATTAGTTTTGGTATCACCAACCACCAACCACCAACCCTCTTCTTTTGCTTTAGGATATCTGGGGGCATCAACAGGTCCGACCTCAGTTCTTCCTTCAAGATCTCGTTCGAGGTTGACTTGTACATAAACCTTCTCTCCACTTGTGGCGTTCTCACTGTTCAGCACATCATAGGTCAGATCAATGTTAGGGAAGCGATTACAGAACCGAGCAATGTCCATCAGTTGTGTATCAGAGATTTGCAATAGCTCCCGCCTTTCATCATCCTCCATTTCCAACAGATCGAAGATTGTCTCAATATTTTTCCCAGGATTTTCCTGGCACCGCTTAGCCAATTCCTTGGTGAAGTAAGGAAGTTGGAGAAGCATCGAATCACGCTCCCACATTCCCTGAGTTACCATCTGACTTACTTCCATGGCAAGGAGGGCCAGGCTGAGCCACCCATTGCTTGAAATTACATCAACCATAGCCTGAAGAAGCCTGCTTGCATAGATAAGCACCTCCTGCTGGTCAGTAGACAAATCTCCTCCAATTGTCTGCCTGGAGAAATGAGCTTGCAGTAGAGCATTTGCTTTGACATTTGGATCCGTGTACTTGGGATTTTCAAAGGAGAAGCGCTGATGATGGATTAACCTTCTTACCAACTCTTCTTCTCCAGGTCTTATTGGAAGCTGCTCATACTCCGAAGCTGAAGCCAGGATTTCCAAGAGGCCCTTCATCTTTGTTTTAGAAGTCAGAGAAGAGCTGAAGCGCTCAATTGTTGTGTAACTAATATAGTAATAAGAAGCAATCAGGCCAAGATTTGCAGGAGTCAGTAAAAAGTCATCCTCGACTTCAACACATTTACTCGCTTCTAGATCACTGATGGTGCTCTCCACAAGCTCAGACAGGTGATCTGAGAGATGCCTGTGACTAACACCTTGGAGATTGTAATAGTTTGGGTTCTGAGTCAGCCTTCGGTAGATAAATGTCCAAGTGAGGTAGTCCACCGCATCCTGCTTGTTTTGGATGACCCCGACCACCACCTCAGCGTTTAGATTATCATGTAGATAATGATGCAAATGGCTTTCAACCGGGAACGCTTCATAGAGGAACTTCTTGTAATAATCCTTGCGCGGTGCATGACAAAGGATGACACATTTTCCAGAATTATCTACAAGCGGTCGACTGGCATGACCCATCATCTGCAATAAATCAGTGACTGGATAATCACTATGGGCATTTTCTCTGCCATCATAGTACTGTGTTCCCATAACCACCACCAGATGAGCAGACAGAGGGACTCCCCAGCACATTGTACTGCTCATCACACAGACTTGGATGCAACCTGTCTCGAACAATGTCTTCACTATATCCTGATCTGTACTGCTTAGGCCTTCATGCAAATAACCCACACCAAACTGAATAGTCTCCTTCAACATAGGTTCCTTAATGTTGGCAACAAAAGGATCTAACTCTTCTGAAGACTGTAATAAGAATAATGGTTTTTGTTCACTATCCACACTTGAATATGTCATCAAGTCCACTGCAGTCATACGGGCGTGCTTCCTGGTAGGAACAAATACAATGGCAGGTTTCCCATTCTTAGCATGCTGCACAATTGCTGTATAGGTAGGTTTTGTCATGGCTTGCATCCTTGCTTCAAAATTTGTGATGTCAACACCCTGGATGTGAATTTCCAAAGGTACGGGCCTAACAGTTGGAGGGAAATTGAAAAGACCATGGGATGTAGCACCAATCCATTCTCCCAAATCCTTGGCATTTGCAAGAGAACTTGATAGGGCAACAATGCGAATCTTGTTCTCCAGCTGACTAGCAATGTACCTCATCCTAGAGACGATGACCTCCAGGATTGGCCCACCTTGACCCCCAATCAAATGAAGTTCATCAACAATGAACACACTAACCTGCTGAACATGCTTCCTTTGTTTCCACCGTCGAGATAAAGCATCCCATTTCTCAGGAGTGCTTATGATTATTTGACCTTTCTCGAGAAGTTTCAAGTCTGTTGCAGTCTCCCCAGTTAATTCAACCACCCTCATTCCAAGACCCTCTCCAAATTTTTTCTTCCAATCCTGATACCTTTCCTTTGCGAGAGCTTCAATAGGGGCGATATAGACAGCCCGCATGGTACTTTCAGGTCCCTTTTGATGATTTCTCAGAATAGCAAACTCGGCACATATGGTCTTCCCACTGCCAGTTGGTGCAGCAACCAGCACATTGTCATCTGAGTTATACAAGACAGTGAAGACCTGGGTTTGGACGGGATTGAAATGCTTGAACTGGTGATAGAGGGATTCATAAGCTGGATTCCTCAGTGCTGTAACAGGTAGGGGCTGCAAATCAAGCAACTCAGTTGGAGGAGGATATTTTTCTGGCAAAATGAGGTGTCTGAAAGAAACCGGGAGAACAGTCTGTGCCCCTAGCCACCTATCAGACACGACATTGATGAAATATTGTGGAGGTAGTGGTTCATGTATAGGAACAGTGAAACTAAGTGTGTGATCCTCATCTATATACTGTTTCTTCAACATAAAATATTCATGATGAAGAATATGCTCCCCATCATTATCCTCAATAATGATCCAAAAGGGCTCCACATAGCCATGGATCTTGTCATCCCACTGAAAATCCGGTGTAATTGTTAGTTCAACCTTCAAAATAGAGCGAGTAATGGGCTGAACATGTGCAACCAGGTTCAGTTTTGGGAACTGATGAATGCATCTATGAAGTGTTCTTCCCATTTTAGGGAAACGGATAAGTTCTCCGATCTCCTGCGAAGAAAGATCATAGTACCTTTCCCAGGACAAATCTTTCTTTTCCAACTTCATCAAGATTTCGTTTGGAATACCATGGAACTGACGAAGTGGTGTCTGCACGCTCCACATTCTCTTGCCTATCATTTTACACAGCTTTAGGGCCTTCTCTGCCAATTGTGCCCATCCCCTTTTCACAACTATCTCAAATAGGGCTCGCATCAGACGTCCAGCACTCTGCAAAGCAATCAAAAGTTAGTTAGAACTAGTTGTTGACAGAAGCACAAGATGATCATCCATGTTTAAAACACACGAAATGTAAAGAATGAAAAGAGGTATACCTGAGTGATATAAACCATATCAGATGTCAATGATAGTCCTTCAAGCTTCAACTGGGAAATATAAGCTTGAAGAAGAACATTAATTTTGGCACTAGGTTCCTCAAGACTCTCTTTGATTGGTATTGGGACACGGTCTAAAAGCTTGACCAGCTCCATCTTCTCATCTTGTCTCACAGAGACATACTTGAACTCTTCACTGAGGGAGAACAGACGACAAAGCTCAATATCACCCATCGTGGGCTTCAAATGCTCATTGTACGTTGAAATTGTCCCGTGGGTTATATAGTAATAACTAGCTATGCGACCCAAGTCAGTGACCTGGAAGTATCCACTTTTTCTGTCATACTTCACCAGATTATTCTTGTCCAGTACCGTTGCAGCTGAATGAATCTGAAAAGGGGGAAACATTATAAACAGTTCAAAAAGCCATCCTTAAAAGTTCAACAGACCAAATAACCCTCTACTGAATGTTATTGAGGTAAATCATAATGAACCATGCAGAATTCAACAAGGTAACACTATATTTTTATTCTTTGGTCCACGGTGGAGGGACGCTGGGCTGTAAATAACACCAAAACCACAACCAATTGGCAAGTGAAGTATGCCTCATTCATATTATTGGACCCAATTATGATTACACTGTCATCAAATTCAAATGACTGATTTGCTAACATAGTATTATAACCTCATACTCATCACCTCCTAAGATAAGTATCTTTGTCAACTGCTACAACTCAAATTAAAGAAACAAAAGTACAAGGCCTCAACCTCCTGTCTACCACCCAAAAAAAGGAGCAATCAGAAAAGGCAAAACAAGGATATCATATCATATCCTATCCTCTCTACAAAAGGAGCAATCTGCATTTTAGTTTTCTGTTAAGTTCAAAATAAATGGGCATACAATAAATATTGCAAAACAAAATATTAGAGATAAGCAAAGAGTATGTTAAAGCTTACCAGATCAGCTCTCCTTTCCTCCAAGGTTTCATCTGTGTTCAGAACATCAGCTGCCAAACCATATAGCGTAGGATTACGCACCATTCGAACAAAAAGGTAAGTGTATGAGAGCCATTTGCATGCTTCTCTAGCATTCTGTACGCTACCAAGGACAATTTCTGCATTCAACTGATCAGCCAATTTTGAAATAAACTGGCTTTCAATAGGTAGCTGTTGATTCATCAATGATAGATAATATTGCAACTCACTATGCCCAGTTATAATGATTCCTTCACCATAAGTGTCATATTGAGGCCTTCCAGCACGGCCAAGCATCTGCATGACATCTAGAGGACTCAACTCAGTCCATGCTCCTTTTTCAGGATTGTAGATTTGGGTACCTTTGATAATAACAGTATGAGCAGGCAAATTAACACCCCAAGCTAGAGTTGCAGTGGAGACCAGGACCTGGACATGCCCATCTGCAAAAAGCTCTTCAACAATTTGGCGATCAGCTCTAACCATCCCAGCATTATGGATCGCAAACCCATAAGGTAATAGGTCCTTAAGATCACTGCTCTTAACTAGCTCTGTATGAGACTGGAGAATTTCTCGACTTGCACTATCCTCCTTCAAGAATTTACTCAGAGTATCATTAGCAAGGGCAGTGTCACGAATTGCGCGAGCAGTTTTCGTTGTCTCTTTCCTCGAGTGCACAAAGATTAACACCTGATGCTTTCCAGCGACATTGATCACCTTCTCATAGCAAACATCATTCATCAATTGAAATCTTTGCAGTGGTTTCTTAACTGTAATCCCGACATACTGCTGAGCCAAAGGAACAGGCCGATAGCTATTATCAAAGTGGAACAGCCCCTTGTCTAGTTTAACTCGTAAAAATATTGCAACATCTTCATAATTTGGAAGTGTAGCAGATAACCCAACAAGCCGAATGTGCTCTTTGGTAGTTTCAATTTGACGAACAGTTCTTGCAATTATACTTTCAAGCACAGGACCTCTATTATCATGAAGAAGGTGGATCTCATCAATAATCAAGAGTTTTACAAGCTGTGTGTAAGTGCGATCACCCGATTTCCTAGTAATAATATCCCACTTCTCAGGGGTCGTCACTATGATCTGAGTTTCCTCAATTTGCTGACGAGTCAGTGACTGATCTCCACTCAGTTCTCTAACTTTGACACCATATGGTTCCAGGCGATTAGAAAGGTTGCCTACAACCTCGGCCACCAGAGCCTTCATAGGTGCAACATACACAATCTTATAATTGCTATGATTAATAGACCCATCACTATTCCTATTCAGACCAATTTGCTGAAGTATGGTAAGCATAGCAACATTTGTTTTCCCAGCCCCAGTAGGAGCACATAACAAGATATTTTCTGGTGAGAATAGTGCAGAATCATAAACCTTACTCTGGACCCGGTTCAACTGGCTCATACCACGGAAGGCAGGTTGCGCCCAGTCGGGCAGATCGGATATCTTCACAAGCTTTTCATTATCAGCCAATGGCTTGGGCTTCAAAGCTGGCACATGAACTTCTTCGTAGCCTTTCTTATGATTTCTAAAAGAACCCACTGGGAGCTCACATTTTTTGTTGGCCATCAGCAGGCCACCTTGTTGGAAGACGAGGTCGTCAAGGTCAAGAAGTTGTCGCTGCCCCTTCAACCAACCACCATCGGCATCTCTGTCAACCAGATCCTGACGCTCACGCCCACCGTCTCCACCAGTTTCATCCTTGAGTCGGCGAGCCTCCACCCTAATGCTTTTCTCCACGTTCTTTTGCCTCTCCTTGGCAGTCGCTCTAGTGGCATGCAACTGCTCCAGGATGGCAGCATGATCTGGCCCTAAAGCTATCATTTCTTCTTCAATCTCCTTTCTCTTCTCTTGGTCTTCAGCCCTTGCAAGGCGGGTGCACCACACTACTTTCAACCGGTTACACAATAGAAATTTGATAAGTTTAAACTTATCAAATTGTAGATGCACCACCAGCTTGGTCTCAACTTCCCTATCATCACCTTCAGCAAGGATTTTAAGAACCTCTTCAGCTAGTTTTTGACTCTGTTGCGGATCAATATTTTGGTCATAAGCCTGTGAGATCTTCCTCTGAAGCCAATATGCATCAATATCCTGCACATTCAATGCCATTCCCTCCATAGCTTCATGTTCCTCATCATCATCAATCCCACCCATCTGCATGGCCCCAGAACCATCTACTTCAGTTACATCATCGTCCTCCTCTTCATCCTCGGGTACCATATCCAGATCACTCTCCTCCTGCTCCTCTTCATTCTCCTCAAATTCAACAGCAACACCAACATCGTCGTCAAGGCCATCATCTCCATTAACGGCAGTATCACCAGCATCGCCACCATCATGGTAATCAGTAATACGTTTCCCAAGGGAAACTAGATCGTCGAAAGTAGAGTTAGGTATGGGGTTCAACAACTTCTCAATCTCCTTTTTCTTTTCAGGATTCTTGAAGGTCTCATTCTTGAGAACAGCCAAAATCTCATCAGCAGCACCACTGACAATGTTCAGGGGCTGTCCACCCAATTGTTGCTGAATAACACTGAGCATGGCTTCATAGGCAGCTCTTGTTTCCTTCGTCTTGGGCTGGTAAACACCTTCGTCCGAGGAATTGAGGACACTCTCCTCCTGAAGACGCCTCTTTTTGCTCCTCGGAGGAGCAGCATCAAGTGTAGGCTCCCGCTCCTTCTTCTTCTTAGATTTCTTAAGCTTCTCCTCCAGCTCAGGAGGTTTATCTCTGTACGCTCGGTCACCAAAGGATTTAGGGTCAATCTTACCCCATAATGACTCTGGCTCTCCAGTTGGCTCATGGGTGTCACGAGGTCGAGAGTCCGTCGTAAGGACAAGACTTGAGTTTGCTCTGTACTCATACTGCTTGAACCGTGCATGGGCTTCGGCACCACCACCTGGATGAGCCATCTTGCACAGTTAACAAGGTTCCCTATATCACAACAACAACAATAAAACCTTCAATCAATAACTCGTCACAAACCAAACATCCCAACCACACAGCAAATAACATACTTACCAAACTATAAATACAAAATCGGCAATTTCACAAACCCTAGATTGCGCAATATTACTCGGAATCAAACAAAATTAACGAAGGAATAAGAAATCAACAGCAATAACATAAACTAAAAGAAATCTTGAAGTGAATGTGTTTCAAATAATACCCGCAAAACTATAAAGCCAACCAGCGAATTCGAGCTCTTCTAAATAATCTGAAATATCTACACTTAACTGATAAAACCGTAAATAGAGACTTACCGCGGCAGTGAGCCGGGAGCGCGTGAGGGGCGGCGCTACTATCGGCGGTGATAAGGCGGCGGTGGCGGGGCGAGTGAAAGAGGGTTTCTATGTACTGGGATTAGGGATCCGACAAATTAACCCACAAAAACCTATAGACTAAAAATATCGAATACTACTATTGTTTGAGAGACTATATAGATGCATATAAAAATATCAATATCACCGCCTTCTATAAAAAAATCTATCTCAATTAAAATGATTAAATTAAATTCCCAACTAAATAGTTTGAACTTTAAGACACCTTATCATTATAAAATCTCATCTCTATTAGTATGATTAAATTAAATTCCCAAATGGTGTATAGTTTAAATTTTTTAAATTAACAATTACTCATTTCTAAATCATTTTTAGGACAACAATAGTCGGCCACATACTCTTCGTGCAATAATGTGTACTCAGGATGTGGTTAAAAGTTCTGTCACCTAGTTACATTAAACTTAGCTCTTCATCTATCAGTTTACTCTTAAAAATCAAATTATAATTGCATCAAATTAAGAACATCATTATAATAAAGTACTAATAAATTTTAATTGTGTTTGCATAAGAACGCAATCATGCACGGTTTCATCTACTACACAAGTATGGTTTAAAATTTTAATCATTATCACATATTACATGGAGTATATACGAGGAGGGGTGCATTATATTGCTAACTTTTTAAATTGCTAACTCTGTTAACTCATCAATGCAGTGTATTAAAAATGTCAACACGATAACATTAAAATATCAACACATAATATCAGCACAATATAATGAAATGTCAACAAAATAATAATATATTGATATTTTTAATGCAATGCGTTGATCAGTTAACAGAGTTAGCAAAAGTTAGAAATTGATCACACCCCTGGATATATAATATAATAAAATTGTAGTTAATTTGAGATAGTGTTTTCATGCTTAAGGTAAAATAATATCAATACAAGATTTTCATCATGTTGCTTTGATAAATAAGACAGTCTTGACATAGTTTCATATATTTCTTAAAATGGCTAATGTGCCCTTATTAATTTCTTTCTCCTCTTACCTAAATTAACATTCTTCAAGCTTCTTATCTCCTAATATTTTGCCTGAACATTTACCTCTGCAAAAATTAAAAAATCTTTCTACTTCTCTTCCAGAATTTTCTACTCGCCAAAGTTTTATTTTTCTGCAGCGGCTATCTGCTGTGTGGAAATACTACGGCTAGAGTTGTTTTTTTAGCATGGACGTAAGAGAAAATACACTCCCTAGGATCACCTCCTCCACTCACAAGATCAGCCAAAACCTAAATTCAAGATAGAATTAGGCCGAAGGAAGCAAGAATAAGAGAATTTTTAACTAAATAAGTGCAAGCTTTTACTTTAGCGTTGTCTCAAATAGTTGAGTATCAAGAATTATCAAAACTCAGATCCTAACAATCTCAATTCACATGATTATTCAATACAAATATGAATTGTTCAACAACCGAAATATACAACAGTAGTATAAAATATTCAAATTCGTTATCAACATTGAAAAAATATATGTCTACTCACAAATCTCACGTACTGACACACTAACTTCAAACCAAATACAGAGTCAAATAGTCAATCCACCTTTGAGTAAATGCATAAAATCTTAAGCTCTAGCTACATCAATTTCCAGGCACTGGAAGTGGCGTGATGGGTGGACTGGTTGAGGTGTAGGTAGCCGCATCAATTTCTAGGCAGTGATGGTCAATGACTGAGTTACGCACGGGTTCAACAAAGTTGGGGAATTTGAAAGTGGTTGCGGGTTGCAATCAATGATTATCACCGAGAATGAGAGAGATCGAGAAAAATCAAGAGAGAGAAAGAAGACCATCACCACCGTTCTTTTATAATTGGGAAAGAAAGAAGAAAATTGGTCAATGAGATAAATATCCCCAGTAAATTGTGTCTCCCAATTGGCGTAAAAGCAATTGAATTGGAGCTCTTTTCCTTTTTTTTCTTCAGCCCTATCATCCTGTTCACTGGCGGTAAAAAAAACTCCTAAATGTTTCAATTTTGGTGTAGTGTGATGAAAGAATTGTGAAGAAGATATTGTGGTAGAGAAGTAGAGAGATTTTTAATTTTTGCAGAGAGGTAAATATTAGAGCACTCCCAATGCACTCGGCGTTAAATCCGGCTGGGGAGGAATCGGCGATAATCCGGCGTTAATTCGGTAGAATTAACGCCGAATCCCGAAAATTCGCCGGATTATCGCCGGATTATCGCCGACCACTGTGGGCGATAATCCGGCGATAAAAATAGTTTTTTTTTTTTTTTATTTCCCCCCCTATAAATTTAAAATTTAATAATTAATTTAAAATAATTTCCCCCCTATTTTTTTTTTAATTTTCGTCGTTGTAATTTTTTACTCATGTTTAATACAACGAACTTTATTACTATTATTTGTCTTGTCTTATAAATTAGCTAGCTTTATTATATACAAAAATAAAACAATTAAATTAGTAATGATGTAAAAATGAAATGTTGAGTTAGGGAGAAATAAGGGAGAAACCATTGGAGCAGTTGGCTAAAAGTTGGCTAAAAACTGGGGATAAATTTTGGTGCTGATGTGGCGCTGATGTGGCAGGAGTTAGGGAGAAATAAGGGAGTTTTTAGGGAGAGCATTGAGAGTGCTCTTAAGGCAGAATTTTAGGGCATGATTGGTAGCAATCTGGGGCTTTTATCAATTTCCCAGATAACTGATTTACAACAATTTTAGATAGTTAATCTTGTTTTTAATGGCGTTTGGTAGCTATCGTTTTTGGCTTAATTCATTGTTTGGTAGCCCTAAGTCATTATACTGGATACTAAAATTAAACATTGTGATGCCATATATGGCCTTCCTTTTTCAAGAGAAATGACTCCCTTGCCCTCCGTCGTCCTTTCTCCTCTGCACAATGGCTATGAATCTTCAGCCATACACAATCTAATCATGTGGCTATGAATCTCTCTACCAAGAAAAAGAGCTGATAATTCACCACAAGATGAGAGCACACTAGCAACTGTCAAAGAGTGAGGCCGAACTCGAGCACTCTGCATATGTCGAAAGAGCTCCAAAGCCGCCTCCTCTCGCCCCTCACTAGAAGCAAATCTGCCTGTCACTGCAGTCCAACTCACTACACTAGGCTTCACCATGTTCGAGCTCTCCAACCTTAGAAACACAGAGAAGGTGTCGTCACACAAGCCCATCCGAGCATAAGCCGAAATCAAGGCGCTCCAGCTCACTAAACTCTTTTGAATCAAGAGATGAGAAGAGAATCAGGGGGTACCAGTTGATAACACAAAAATTCAGGTTATGGAAATTTGGGTGATAATTTCGCCGTTAAGACTACCGACTTACCTGTATCGGAAGGTTGAAATCGCCACCAGCAATGTGTGTTTTTAGGTCGAAGAGATGTCGATCTGTGCTTGTAGTTGGAGAAGGAAAGAGGGCAAATTAGGTATAAAACTTGCTTTCAATTTTTCAGAGAAACAAAGAAAAACTTATACCACAAATTTTCCCTGATAATGAAATGCCTCAACCTCTGAAACTAATCTCAATTCCTAGGAGATCCGCCACTTTTGTACCGGGTCGTCTGAAAATTTTAAGAGCTACCAAACATTGTAGAAGGAAGTCGCACAGTGCATTTTCCTACCTTTTATGGGTTTTTACCCTCTACCAGTCATGCCCTTAGAGTAGAAGTTTGAAGAAGAGCGTGTATGTAGATAAGAGGAGAGAGAAATTAATAAAAAAAAAAAAAAAAAAGGCAATTATGCGGTAGTCGCTTAAGCTGACGCTCACTAGGAGCGCTAAGCATATCAATCCTCTAGATATGTAATCATTGATAGTATATTATTTAAATTAATAGGAGTAATATATTAATTAATGATGGAACGATTTCATATTTAATGGTAGAATTAGGAAAGTTACTTTTTCATATTATTCACAATTTTCTATTTTAACTCGTTCCAAACTACTTGCATTATTTTATATTTTAAGTAAAATTTAGGGTATTGAATTGATGGATTAGAGTTAATAAGTATTCCATTATTAAATAATCTCTCTATCATAATTAAAATACTAATTTAATTACCCTAAAAAAATAATCCCAAATGAACAATCTAAAATGAAAAGTGTGAGTAATATATATAGGATAGAGAGGGATTTTACTATTATAAATTATAAATAACTAATTGAATATGAAGTTTATAATTTTTGTAAAGTATGGTATTTAAGGGTTTAGGGTAGATAAGTAATTCATGTGTCCTTTGAACTAACAATCGTTTACAAAGTAAGCAATTATGGAATAAGTAATAACTAAAACAAGTAACTACATAATTATAGAATAGGTTGCTTTCCTGTATTACTTCCTCAGTCTCATTTAAGATGACTCACTTCGTTTTCTGCATGCGTTTCGAAAAAATCATACTCCTCTGTCCCATTAAATATGCAACGTTTGCTTTTGCGCACTTGTTTTGAAAAATTATAATAAAAAACTAAAGTGGTGAAAAAATAAAGTAAGACAGAGAATAATGTAGAGGAGAGTCCCCTTTATATTATTCTCTTTTTTACTTTATTTTTTCTCCACTTTAACTATTTATTACTCCCTCTGTCCCTCTGTAACTGATTCGTATTCCTTTTTGGATTGTCCCACTATAGCTGAGTCATTTCATTTTTTGGCAAAAAGTACTTTACATTCTCTTCGTCTCTCTACCTTTTTCCTTTCTACTTTATTCTTCTTTTACTTAACTCATTTAAATCAATTTTTCTTAAATCTCGTGCCGAAAAAAAATGCCTCTACTACAGAGGGACAAAGGAAGTATTATTTTTTCAAAACATGTGTCAAAAAACAAACGTTTCATATGTAATGAGACAGATAGAGTAATAAATAGTTAAAGTGTGGAAAGGGTAAAGTAAGAGATAGAGAATAAATAGTCTCTTCTATATTATTCTCTCTCTTACTTTACTTTCTATCTACTTTAACTATTTATTTTGATTTTTTCAAAATATGTGCCAAAAAATGAAAGGGGACATCTTAACTGAGACGGAGGGAGTATAGTTTTGAAAAACCTAGTCAAATTGACATGAAAACAATGGGAGAAAAACTTAGTCATGCACCCTTCGAATTAACAACCGTTTACAAATAAATTGTTTTACTATAAGTACCAACTTCATACTTTTTGTTATGAAGAGGATGTCATCGCCCAATTGAGTACTATCACAATCATATGTGCACATAAAGATATGAGTCATCCTCAATCGCCATTTAACAATCAATCGTCCCTCTCAGCGTCTCATCCAACACTTAATTCCTTATGCATAATAATTTAATTTTTTGGCAAGTCATAAAACACTAAGATTAGCTTCTCGTTAAGTATGAGAAAATCTGTCATATTATCACTTTACAGTTTACACAAATATACTAAGTCCAGGCTTCGCCATCTCATAATGGTTTAATTGCATAATTATTTTATATATATTTCGTATCAGATGAGATGAGTAGATCTTGGTTGGTGGGAAAAGAAAGGTACATATAACAAAGACAATAGTATAAAGTTGATAATGAATTTTGTGAACGTTACACATAAAGGTGTTTTAGAGTATTTAACTGGTTAATGGTCTATAGAGCTAACCTATCCTTTAAATTAAATGATACACATAAAGGTGTTTTAGAGTATTTAACTAGTTAATGGTCTATAGAGCCAACCTATCCTTTAAATTAAATGATATTACTTCCTCACTTAGTGAGTTGAAAGTTTTACCTTATAGGAAGAAAATAAATTAAACTATAAATTGTGTTAGTTGACCACATTTATAGGAAATTTAAGAGAATGTTATAATCAAGACAATAGTCATTAAATGATAAGTGTAGACTTTTTTTTAAAAAGTAAATACTCCAAATTAATGAGTATTTATTAATGTGAATCTTGTGTATTCAAGAAACATATGTGCCCGGATTTGTTCTTGCAAAGATACGCAACAATCTAAACAAGAAATATAACAATGAGAAAAGAGATGTGGAAGGAAAAGAAGATGATAAGTGTTATGATTTAGATTCAAGCTCAAGAAAGAAAACCCAATGGCTACTTTCACAAACAAAAATCTAATGGCTCCACCAACTAGCAACACAAGAACTAGCAAGCATACCTTAACATTCAACCTAAGCCCGACAATAGATTTGAATGCAACCACAAGGGATTTTGATAAACCTTCAAAGATGAAGGTGGTGCTCAAATTTGAGTCTTTGTTCTTACAATATCATTCAAAGCTGCTTGAAATGAACCCTAGCAAGAGTATTTATACTAGGAGTTAAAAAGGAGCAAAATAAAACAAGTCTTGGTAAAAAAGTCACATTCCGGACAAAACACCCGACCGGGTGTTTCCCACGGCTCATTTCACCCGCCTGCGCGAAGTTTCTAGACAAAAATTGATCTCTCGGCAAAAACGCCCGAACGGGTGTTTTCGGGTTGGCAAAACACCCGCCCGCGTGTTTTTTTTCTGCATTGCACGACTTTGTTAAAACGATCATAACTTCCTCACCCGGGCTTGGATTGAGGCATGCGAGATACTCACGCGAAGCTCTTTCGACGATGAAAACAATGGTGGTCTGATGAGAGCATATTAACTTTATCTTCATAGTGAAATTCCAGTTTGAATCAGACCTCCGAATTTGACTTGGCTCCTTGTCATGTCTCCACCCTCTTCTCGGACCCCAATCAATCCATGGCCCTCGATATCGTTGTATTCTATGATTGTAAATATCCGTATTCACATCATTTATAAATATTTATTTAATTCATCGGTTAATCTCATATTTTAATAATACTAAGATATTAATCTAGTCTCGAAGAGAACGTGTTATTGGACATTAATTTGTAATGTTTTTTTTTTCTTTTTTTTTTTAGAATGTAATGTGATTCTTTTGCCATCCTAAAATTGTCACATTTTACTGAACCCCAGACTATCTCAAGAGTAATAAAACTTAAAATTGGATAGTTAATTAGCTCCAATAGTATTCTAAACCTAATTTTATTTTTGATTTTTAGAAAAACGGCTTATCTTTAGTTTTACACTAAACCTAAATCCTAAAGTTTTTTTAAAATTTTATGAGTTAAAAAAGCATAATACTATAACCTAAAAGTTTTTCAAGTTTTATAAGCAAAAAAAGAATAATATGAAGAATATTTTTTTAATTTTGAGTGTAATGTAAATGGTCAGAAAAAATAAATATTTAATGTAATATTTACACTAAAATGAGTTTGAATTTAGTGTAAAACTGTAAATAGTTGGATAGTTGGAGATTTCTTATACTCCCTCAGTCCCTGAAAATTTGTCACCTATTTCCTTTTTCGTCCGTCCCTAAAAATTTGTCACCTTTCACTTTTACCATTTTTGGTAGTAGACCTCACATTTCACTAACTTATTCCCACTCACATTTTATTTTAAAGCTAATATATAAAAGTACGACTCACATGCCACCAACTTTTTCAACCCACTTTCTATTACATTTCTTAAAACCCGTGCCAGGTTAAATGGTGCCAAATTTTAAGGGACGGAGGAAGTAAGTTCTTAGAATTTATCTTACCTATTCTCAAACCTTTTAACAGTGATAGCCAAAATAGTTGAAATATATCTAGGAGTAGAAGCAGGGGTAGCTACATTGAGTTTCAATAGTTGACTTCAAATAAAGGAGATCAGCCCAACATGACACAAGAATAACTACTGCAATCGATCATTTAATGCACATTGTAAATAAAATTGATTGGTTGTAGTACTTTATATTCTTCACATTTTGTAATGATTGTATTGTACTTTATATCAACAAAAAATGGAGAAGCAGAAAGCATACATTGCAGTGATAGTATTGCAGTGCAGCTATGCAGGAATGATGGTGTTATCTAAGGCAGCCATGTCTTCTGGGATGAAGCCTTCCGTCTTCGTCGCCTATCGACAAGCCTTCGCCTTTTTCGCCCTACTCCCCTTCGCCTTCTTCTTCGCCAGGTCAATTTCTCGTAAATTATAGTCCGTGCACTTTTTTTCCCTCTCATACTTCATTCACTCTCATGTTAACTTATAAAAAACATTACATAAAATCTTGTAAATTATAGTTTGTATACTTTTTTTCGCTCATACTTTATTCAGTGGCGAAGCCACGTTGGGACCGGGGAGGGCCATGGTCCCCCATCAATCATGCACTTAACTATATATTGTCTATGTAAAAGATTTTTAAATGTGAAATTGGTGGCCCAGTTGGCTGGAAACTGCATCTCCTGTCTAAATCTCTCGAGTTCGATTCTCCTAGGTGACGGTTTTTCTATTTTATTTTTTCTACTTTGTATTTGTACAATTTTTTATACAGTTTTTTTTTCTCTTCTTTTTATTTATGTAACTATTTTTTATTCTTTTTCTGTTTATGCAGGTGTATATTTTATTTTTCTTTGCTTTATATTTTTTGAAATATAATTTTTATTTTTTTTATTTACACCACTAATGATGCTAATTTTAATTCTTTATTATTTCATAATTATTTTCTTCCATCATTATACTCATAATAAATAAAAAATAATAATTATTGTATTCTATTAATTACTATAATTTATATTTTCGTTGATATATTCTATGGTAACATTTAAACATCATAAAAATCGTCTTCATCCATTATACTTAAGTAAAATTAAAAATATCAAATAATCGAGCTTCTAACATTATGAACATCGAAAAAATCCTATAATTATTAACATATGGGCCCTCTGTCGTAAAACTTCTGTCTTCGCTACTGACTCTAGCACTCTCCTGATAACATATAAAAAACACTGCATAAAATCTCGTGACAAAAATGAAACGCTTGACTTTAACCAATATCTATTTGTGTGACCTCAATTTCTTGTTTTATTGTTGCAATGACAATTTATTTGATATGCAGCAAGGGGTCTCCTCCACTTACATGGACTGGGTTATGCAAGATTTTCTTTGTCTCTTCATATGGGTATATATATCTATTAGTATGATTGAAATTATTGTACATGTTTCTATTGGGATAAAATATTTCTAAAAGAGAAATATAATTGCAGGTTGGCCTTGAGTTTCAATCTGAATTTAGCAGGATTGAAGTATATTTCAGCAACATTTGGTACGGCAATTTTCAGCATTGTTCCTGCATTGGTCTTTACCATGGCCGTTTGTTTAAGGTAAATCATTAAACAATTTCTAAAAAATAAAAATGTAAATCATTAAACCAAAATTAATTGATTAATTAATTAGAATAAATAACTATTGTCTCAATTCTAAAGCTCACCCAAGTAATACTAGTATTAAGCAATAGTGTATCAAAGAATCAAAAGAAAACACTTCTTCCACTACAACTAATTTTGATTTGTCTGTTTCTCTGATCTTTTATATCCATTGAATATTAGTATAATAAAGAAATTACACTGCAAGACTCATGGACCTACTCTTTAATTGATTGGGATCTCTTGTTTTATTGTGTTTCATAAATAATTTTTTACACTCCTTACTAAATCATGATTTAACTTGGTGCCAATTTTAATAAAGTGAAAAATATGTCAAAAATAAATAAAACATGAAGAGAAAAGATAAATGTACATAAGTTCTACATTTACATAATATCTTTAAATTTTTAAAAATTTAATTGAATTTAATTAAAATTAACTGTATTATATATAACAATAAGAAAGAAGTGATATAGAATTTTTTTTGTCAAATTGTAATATGATTTCGAGCTTCACTTGAATTAATTATACAATATTTAGTAAAAAATAAAAATTTTCTTAAAAATACAATATTTAAGTTAAAATTTTAAATTTTTTTCGAAGTGTAGCAAAATGATTAGTATGAAATTTATTTTAAATCCACTAATATTTATAAATTGATTTTCAATGTAAAATGTTAAAAAAAGTTCAATTATGTACGTACAATTATGTACATTTATCACATCTACTTTTATATAATAGTTCTATGTTCGGTTTGCAAAATTATATCCCAAAATTAAATTAATAATGTGTTTGGTTCATAAGATTTAGTCTCCCAACTCAATTCTAGATAGATAATAATGAAATAATTAGTCATAGCTAACTCCTATGACTAAAATAATCTCACAATTCAATTCTAGATTATATATTAGTATTATTTTATCTAGAAAACGAACACTACCTAGGAGTATTAATATTACTACTCCCAAATCCAATTATGTTGCATTATTTATTAATACTCCATTATTCAAATTTTTTCCCTCCAAAAAAATTATAGGATTGAAAGCCTAGACATAAGAAAATGGCATGGAGTAGCCAAGGTAATCGGAACCATAATTGGGCTTTCCGGAGCCATTTCATTCACCTTCTACAAAGGCCCCTCTGTCTACCACGCTTCCTCAAACGCCCACCACTCGTTCGACGAAAAGCCTCACTCAAAACACGAATGGATCAAGGGCGCTCTCCTCGCCATCGCCGGCCAACTCTTCTACGCCATGTGGATCACTATGCAGGCCCCACTCCTCACACAATATCCTGGCAAATTAAGGCTCACCATTCTCCAGTGCGGCCTCAGCTGCCTCTCGGCAACGGTGTACGCTGCCGCCGTAGAGAGGCGCGGATCGTCGTGGAAGCTTCGCTGGGATATCAATCTTTTATCCGTCGCCTATTGTGTACGTTGTTCTTCATCTCTTGTGATATCATCGATCTTCGATTGATTGATTGAATGTGAACTTTTGTAGGGTGTGATAGTGACGGGGATGAGTTATTGGTTGCAAGCTTGGGTCATAGAGAAGAAAGGGCCCGTTTTTACCGCCATTTTCGGCCCGTTGGCGCTCATCATTGCGGCCGTCTTCTCTGCTTTTTTCCTTAACGAAACTCTTCACTGGGGAAGGTTCGTGCACTTTTCATAACGAAACTCTTCTACTATGATTAGTAGTCTTATTTTATGACGATAAAATTATCCATTTTTGCTAGTACTTTGAAGTGTCTAAAATAAAATATTCCATTCTATTTTTGAAAGAGAAATTCATATAGGTCATTTCATTATAAAATTAATTAATTGTCTGGCGAAAATTATCACGAATAAGAGTACATATTTTCATTTTGATTTATATTTTTATTTTAAAATATTTTTATATGCATTGCAGTGTACTGGGCTGTGGATTACTAGTGATTGGGCTTTACTGTTTTTTGTGGGGTAGAAATAGAGAGGCCCATCTTAAATCCCAACAGGTTTTGGAGGAAGCCCATTTAGAGACTGCCACGCCAATATCACACGATGAAAAGAATCCATGAACCTTTTTCTTTTTATTTCATGATAGTTAATTTGTAATTTATAAAAATAACTGCTTCTGTTGTTCAATATTTAGCCAATTTTGTTTCGAACGAAGAAATAAAACAAACAAGCAAGAATAAAAAACATGACAGCAAACCGATGTATATTCCTCAAGTTCTTTTGAGGAGCTAGCTAGCTATTCCTCAAATTTAAAAATACTTTCATTTTGCCATTTTAATTTTTCTAATTTAAAAATGAAGAATGTCTCATTTTGCCATTTTAATCTCATTTGTCAATATAAACCTTATTTAACTTTAATTTTTTCAACATACGTTTCTCAAAATATGCAGTGAAATAAAGTAAGACTTATATTGTTAGACAAATGGAATATATGTTGAGAAAAGTGACGATAATTATCAAAGAGTATAAAAAATAAATTGATACTTGCACAACGAAACCAGGATAATTCTTTTTCCTCTTGCTAGATTAAATAATGGGACCAAATCAAGAAAATAAATTTGGTGCAAAATAAAAACATGAAACGAGAATTTTACGTGGAAAACCCAAATCGAGAGAAACCACGAGACTGAAGTCTAAATCTTCCACTATGTATATAGTAGGCTTATAAAATTCTCCCTACACTTTATAGGGGAAACATAAATCTCAAGTTGAATAACTTGAAATACACAAGAGGAATGAGCTACAATTTCCTCACTTTTTCTTCTCCCAAAATGCATTCACCAAAACTCTCTCCTCTCTCTCTCACTAGTTGCTGTGATTTGCAACTCTTGCACACTCTTCACCGATAGAAGTGAGCTCTATTTATAGAGCAATTGAGCTGCAATTTTCTTCTCCTACAACTGCCACTATAGTTGTCCCTATAGCCGCAATTGTTGAAGGAGGATACCATTTGTGGACTTATGTGTAAATACTGCCATTTACAAACCATTGCAATGTCTTTGATGCATTATTTTTTAGCACTATAAATACCTGCAAGTATACGGAGTAGGAATAGTATAGCTAAAGGTCAGTAGCGGGTATTGAACACAGGGAAAACAAACACAAAGTATCTATCTTTTACTAAAACTCAATTACAAGATGCAGATAGAACTGAAAACAATTGAAAAGGAAATAACAACTAGATGCAGATAGAACACAGAGATAAACGATAGAGATAAGGAGAATTCCAGGAATGTGCGTTCACAGTTATGGTTATACAAATTCCAAACTACAATACCCCAGCACAGTTATTACTTTGATAGAACGAGTCACCTAGCTTCCTAACACGTAACTCCAAGAAGCTCCTAAGACCCTTGAAAAGTCCTCACTCTCAATTAACAGTGTCGTTTTAAAGGAAGCTAACTGTAGCGTCTACTAAGTGGACATAACTCGCTAGAACTCTCTCACAGTTATAAAACAAGTTATATTAAATCATTCACGATTGTGTCACTCAATCATGAAGCATAAAGATTAACTTAGGGAAGAAACAAAGTAAAAACAAAACGGATATTAAATAAAAAAACTGGAATTGTATAACCAAAGTCGTTACTAACACATCCCTAGAATCCTATGAGTTTAGTTACACATAATGGATTAAGCTAAACACATAGATTGAAGGGAAAACAATTGGAACATAAAACTAAAGTAAATAAAACCCGTAGGTTGAATCCTTGTCGTTCTTGATGCTCTTGGAATCCTTCTTCAACTTCCTGCACAATGACGTACTCTAGCTTTTAATCTCTGGGAATTTATGTTGCAAAAAGAAGCTCTCTTTTGATGAAGCTTGAGGTCCTATTTATAGGGGAAAGTCATTCCTCATCATAGAAGGAAAAGATCTTCAAAATATGGTAAATCTTGGAGCAGAATCTAGGTCAAATCGGATTTGCCGTCTTTCACGGCGGGCCGCCGCACATCTTCCGGCAGTCGCCGGACGAGACTCTTTTCCAAGCATAAATTTCCGAGGCGGGCCGCTACACTTCACTGGACGTCGGGCGCCGGCGGTCGCCGGTCGCCGTCTGAACTCCAGATTTCCAGACTTTGCGTTTTGACTACTTTTTTCGGCTCAAATATGCACATTTCTCACAAAACACGTCAAAATACCAAAATGTATAAAATATGCAATTAATGGACATGTAGAGTGACTTTGACATAAAAAATGAACCAAATAATGGCCTTAAAACAATGCAAAATCTGAGCGTATCAGTCTTCACCAATCTTTTATGGTCAAAGATGGTGGTCTCCATAAGGGGTGGAAATACTCAACAATTCTCTCCCTCCATCTCATGTGGGGATTCAACGAGATCTGCTTCTTGCCTGCAGATTTCAAGCTTATCTCGGGGTAAGGACTTGGTAAGCATATCGGCACCGTTCTCATCGGTGTGCACCTTCTCCAGCTACAAGAGATTTCCGTCAAGTGCTTCTCGTATCCAATGATACCTCACATCAATATGCTTCGTTCTTGAGTGAAAACTCGAATTCTTACTCAAGTGAATTGCGCTTTGACTGTCGCAGTAAAGCACATACTTCTCTTGCTTCAAGTTCAACTCTCGCAAAAACTTCTTCAACCACAACAGATCTTTACAAGCTTCTGTCATAGCTATGTACTCTGCCTCCATGGTGGATAATGCCACACATTTTTGAAGTTTCGATTGCCACGAGATAGCTCCCCTTGCAAGTCTTATCAGGAATCCGGACGTGGACTTCCTGGAATCTACGTCACCAGCCATGTCTGCATCCGTATATCCATCTAGTAGGATATGACTGTCGCTAAACTTCAGACAAAGTCTAGAAGTACCTCGCAGGTACCGAAATATCCATTTCACTGTAGTCCAATGCTCTTTTCCCCGGTTAGAGAGAAGTCTACTAACCACACCAACTGCGTGAGCTATATCTGGTTTGTGCATATCATAGCATACATTAGACTGCCCACTGTAGAAGCATATGATACCTTCCGCAACTCTTCCTTTTTTGTCTCACTTGTTGGGCATTGCGCAGAGCTGAGCTTCATATGATCCACAAGTGGAGTGGTGACTGGCTTCGACTTGCTCATACTGAATCTTTCAAGAACTCTCTCAACATATTGTTTTTGAGATAACAGAGCTTCTTGCTCTTTCTATCCCTGGAGATCTTCGTTCCAAGGATTTGATTAGTCGCGCCCAAGTCTTTCATCGCAAAAGACTCGCTTAGTTCTTTCTTCAGCTCATCAATCTTGCTGGCATCATGGTCTACAATCAGCATGTCGTCTACTAATCTTTTTTTAATTATTATTGTAGTATATAACATTATGATTTTGTTGATATTTTTGTGTAAAATGAAGTACAAAAACCGCCGCCAAAACAACAAATACAGGAAAAGTGAGTAGGCCCCACATTCTACTAACTCCCTCTACTCACATTTTATTATAAAACTAATATATAAAAGTAGTACTCATATTCCATTAACTTTTTCAATTAACTTAAAACCAGTGTCGGAACCAAAGTGGACAATTATTGGGGTATGGAGAAAGTACAAAATTTAGAATATATAGCCCCTACAATAACATTTTTTTGCGTCCGCCCTGTTCATTTGCGAGGGCCACTATTTCCCAAACTCTACATTGCGCAAGTATATGCTACACGCATACACATGTTCTCCATTAAAAATCAATTGATTCATGTTTTTCCGTAACCTCCAACAAACAATACTGAAAAATAGTGCTCCAAGATAATTTACCAACAATATTATAACTAGTCTGATTCTCAATTCTCAAACAACCAAATGTCAAAATAATTGTAAACATTCTCAAACAATTGTATGTCATAGTTTGGTTAAAGTCTCAAACAACCATATGTCAAAGTGATTGTAAAAATTCTTACACAACCATCATCATAGCAGGTCAAATTCTCAAACAACCTTGAAGGACAATAGATTATCACACTTTAATAACAAAGGACAATAGATTATCACACTTTAATAACATTTAAGAACCCCATAATTAAGAATGCGATTCAAGTGTTGTGAACATCCCCACAAGCCATGCAAACATCATTTGAACAATACTTTCGAAACCTCTCTACATTAGTTATTCTCGTAATACCAACCATATGAAGTTATGAACTATCCTATTCCTTGTGAGTTGTGACCCTCTATAACTATAGCTAATGCCCACGTCTTATCCACACTCTCCCACATATGTGTTCACATATACTTATACACACTAGCCACCGATAACATGCTATTGTACTGCAGTTCATATTTTTTGGGGACGGAGGAAGTATTTCACATCAATGTCACATGAGTGTCGTTTCATTAACTAATCACCATATAATCATCGGAAAAATAGTCTTAAGATAATTACAAATTTTATTTAAATTATAATTCAATTCACTTAATATTAAACATATAAATTAACTAAAATTATGATTTTGAATAATCATAACGTGAAATGTCACAACAAAACCATGGGCCCAAAAGGCCCAACATTAAGTGGATCAACTATACATTTAGGGTTTCTTCTACAACTATTTATATCTCATAATTCCCCTCTTCTCCCACCATGTAGAAATGTAGAAATCGTTTTGATTACAGCCTTTTGTTTTTCCATTCGACCGTGATTGAAATTTCGAGAATGTCATGCACCACTCTGATCTAGTGATGATAATTTCTCAACCCATACAATTTCTGAGTCATAAATTCGTTCCTCTATTTTCATTTCAAATTAGTTTTCAGATCTATTTCGTGTTTTATTAGTGATTTGGAGCCAAATGATGCGATCTTCTTTTAAAAGGAAGTTCAAACCATGATGCGGACCGTACATCAGCTCAAAGCTTCTGTGGATTAATTTTGGTCTCTGATGGTTCCTTCTTCTCCAATCGGTTTGCGTTTAATTCGAATTTGATTTTGCGACGTTTTATTGAAAATTGGGGCGAATAATTCTCCATGTTCGTATAACTCAGTATAATTCGTCGCTACATCAAGCTTTGGCTCTGTCGAGATCTCTGGCCTCGCCGGAGATTTCCGGAGCTGAGCGTTGTCATATCCTGTCGCCTTGTGGAGCGGGTTGCCGCCATTACCTCTTGGGACTGGCCATGAGAAAAACATTCTTTTTCATTTTTATTAAATTTGATTTATTGATTGCCTGTGATGAAATCAGATTTCAAAGAACACCATCTTTCGGGACTGAGATTTCCCGTGATGATATTCTGCAATTCTGAGGCCTTTTTAAAAATGTAATTTTATTATACTAGTATTTTATTTTCTGGCTGTTTTGGTTATTCATTCGTAGAAATACTTATTTTATGAGCTATTATTAAATTGTGTTTTCGGATTGTTAATTGGTAAAGTCGCAGTTGGATATCTCAATTGATTTGCGTATCTATTTTTGATTAAAAATGGAACTGGTGTAAAAACTTCAAATTATTCTAGTCCCGTAAAATAGAGAATGTGTAATTGGATGTTAATTTGAATGAAAATGTGTAATTGGATGTTAATTTGCAATGTTATTCACTTATTCTTCTCCTATCCTGAAATTGAAATCGATTAAAAATTGACATATATAGTGCTTGGTGAGTGTTATAGTGCTAACTCAATGCTTAATTGCTAACTACAATTCAATAATAGTCATTAGATATTTAAATTAAAGGTCTAGATTATTAATTACGAAATGTCATACGATAAAAAAAATAACATCAATAAGACTAAGATTAATTCCAATAAAAGTCAATAGGATATTAATGTCAAGTTAGTTATAACTAACTTTTAAAAGAAATCCTAAAATTTTAAATTCATATAATATATATCAAATTAAAGATAATTTTATAAGGATTCTAACGATATACTACATACATATGTTCCGATGTCAAAATTTGAAAAAAATTGTTTTTTTGGTTTTTCATATATTTAACGAACAGATTTATGTCAATACATCTTACATAATATGTCAAATCTTATGCTTGTAAATGTCAATATGAAATTTTGTTATTATGTTGATGTATTTCATACACTGCATTGATTTGGATTTCTAAACCCTAAATTTGGCGGTTGCTATTATCTTTTTAATATTAAAAAATAAAAAACAAAATTACACATATTGTAGACCATAAGATTTCTAAAATCTTATGGTGTAAAATTAGTTGTAGTTAACAATTAAGAGATGAGTTAGCAATTGATCATTTCCCTATATTACTTTTTATATTTTTTTGAAATGACAAATCAAAAGATTTTAATATTCTTAAATGTGATATTTTGTCAGATTAGTTCTATTATCATCTATATGAATATTTAAATAATAGTATTGCAAATTATAAAAATATATGTTTGATCAAATTGTGATTCCTTTGAACTTGAAAAAGAGATTTTACCCAATTTTGAAAGTTTGGAAAAATCCTTAAGTTTTTATTTTGATTTCTATTTTTTTTGTTTTTTTCATTAATTGAGCAATCATAATAAAAAATACTCCCTCCGTCCCGCTTTAGGAGTCCCGGTTGATCAATTTTGGGCGTCCTGCTTTTGGAGTCACGGTTGAGATAAATTAATAAAAAATGCCTATAAAGTGTTAAAAGTGGATCCCAACATCCACTACTAACTAATAAAAAAGTGTTAAAAGTGGGTTCCAACATCCACTATAACATTTATTTATTGTATACTCATCCACTACAATATTTATTTATTTGACACTCAAACACTTTTTTCTTAAAACATGTGCCCGACTCAACCGGGACTCCTAAAGCGGGATGGAGGGAGTATATAATTGAAATAGTAACTGAAAAGGATGAAGTCTCTCATATTGTAAGTATTTAATTATCTAATGTATTATTTTCTTACTTTTCTCTTTTTCAGTATATATGTATTTGTATATTTTATAAGTATATTAAATGATATAATTTGGTCAATTCATAATTGTAAGGGATATAATAAGAAAAATAATAGTACGAAAAAGATGCAAAAGTTTTCTTATCCTGAATTAATTTAATTCCAAATTCTATAAGATCATAATGTGATTAAAGGCTATTTTAAAAAAATATTTTGATTGTAGTTGTATTTATTTTTCTTACTATTTGTTACTTAGGGCTTTGGGCTTTGGGCTTTGTTAAGATGAATACTCATAGGTCCAACAATCTAAGCTAGTTGTTACTCTACGATTAATCATCTTTTATTGAATGATATTTTCGGCTTGGTCAATGGGGATTAAAATACATGAATCTATCTTTTGAAATAAAATACTACTCCAATTGGTTAAAAACTTGAAATTGAGTTCACATATGTTGAATTAATTCATCCAATAATCTTAAAATAATCATCTAGTCCAATTAAAGATAGGATTGAATAGTTGGGTGCGTAATGTTTAGGATAGTGACTTCGAGATTGAAAATTTGCAATGTGATTCTTCAGCCAACTAACTGTTATCGACTTAGAATGTTTTTCTTATTAGGGTGACAGATTTTGAATAATCTTTGAGTATGGATGTCACAATTTAAAATATAGTGTGAACTATATAAATAATAGTTTAATTATTAAGTTTGAATAAAAATAATCTACGATATTCTGAAATATTGTGGATAGTTTGAATTAATGGGATTTTTCACCGAAAATGCTCCCAAGACAGAGTTGACATTTTTGGACTTTAATAAAATTGAATTACTGGATACTAGGAATGATGTTTTCTCTATCTCTAATGTTGAGTAAGACATTTTTCTATAGTTTGAACACCTGAAATAATATTATTTTTCACTTTACTTTTTCGATCAGTTTATGTCAAATTCTATTTCTTTCTCTTTCTGTGAAAATTTTAGAAAGTAAAAATTAAAATAAAAAGTACTATAAAATTCTTAAATATAATTAAAATTATAAATTTAATTGAAAAACAATCATCTTTCTCTCTCTTTCACTTTTGTTTACTTTCTTTATTATTTTTATATGATTATTTTTTTAAAATTAAGATTGAGTATATGTATTTTATTTTTAACTATCTCGTTTAGTTACAAGTCATTTAAATAATAGAGTGGACTACAAAAATGGTCCCTGGACTATGGGTTTATCTCGCCCATAATCCCTGGACTTTAAAAATATCAACAGTAGTCCCTGGACTAAGGGTTTATCTCGAAATTGGTCCTTTTGGCTTTTTTTTGGTACGACAATTCAATTGAATATTATATTAAATAACAAAAATTAATAGTTTTAATCAATATTTATAGTGTCCATGAATTAATAGTTTTCATTAAAAAATTTTATTAATATTTAAAAATCTAAATATTAAATTTAATTTTATAAAATTAAATCTAATATTGAAATAAAAAAAAACAAATTCAGTGAAGGATAACAAAATGGAAGAAGAATGATAATTTTGAAATAATATCAAAGTTAGTACATAACTAAAATAATATCAGATTTAAAATGTTAAAAGTGTAAAAAGACCAAATTGCCCAAACCCCTCAAAATAATATCAAAGGGTATTTTCGTACCGAAAAAAGCCAAAATGACCAATTTCGAGATAAACCCTTAGTCCAGGGACTACTTACGATATTTTTAAAGTCCAGGGACTATGGGCGAGATAAACCCATAGTCCAGGGACCATTTTTGTAGTTCACTCTAAATAATAAATTTATAACTTTTAATATTAAAAAATAATAGAATCACAATCAAAAATTTTAGATACTAAGTCATTTTCATAAATAAATTTACTACTATAATTTTATTTTTTATACTAATTAATATACTATATTTAAGAATTTCATAGTACTCCTTCCGTCCTTCGAAAATTTAGTCTCTTATTTTTCGCACACGTTTTGAAGAAAATCATAATAAACAGTTAAAGTGGATATATTGTAAAATAAAAGAGAGAATAATGTAGAGAAGTGACTCAACTTTCTTGTATTAGAGGGAGTAATACTTTTTATTTTAATATTTTTTACTTTTTATAATTGTTAGAAAATGAGATAGAAAGAGGATTTGACGTGAAATAGTCTTACTCAATACTGAGAAGTAGAGAGAGATAAATTTTTTTATTTTTATACCCAATATCCAGTATCCCAATTTTATGAAAGTTTAAAACTGCTCTTCATGCCTTTAGTGGCATTTTCAATGGAAAAATAGGCCAAAGAGTGAAAAAGTACCGATTACCCCTTAAGTTCTTAGACTATTCATGATATTTTAAAAATACGTGGACTATTTTTATTCAAATTGGAAAATTCAGACATTTTAATGTAATTCACTCTTTAAAATATGTAGCTGACCCGGATATCATGATATCAAATGTATATGTTTATGTATAAAAGGATTGATCAGTTCGCACACACTCGATTAATCTACATCTTATTTAGGTCCAACCTATCATTAAAATTTTATAGAAATATATTCTATAGACTGACACTATTCACATCGATCTCTACTAGCTAGGAGTAATTAAGTTAGAAAAAAAAGAAAGCATTTTTGAAAATTGTACTATTTGGTAATAGGTAATATGTACAAATAGAATTTGGGAGTATAACGTCGACTTTGAAAATTCAATACATCTATACAATATATAAAAATACAATATATAAAAATACAATATACAAATAGAATTTGGGAGTATAACGTCGACTTTGAAAATTCAATACATCTATACAATATATAAAAATACAATATATAAAAGAGGAATTTTGGGAGTATTTAGGAAAATAAGAGAAATTTTAAGAGTATTTAGGGAAATGGCCATTTAAAATAGATATTAAATAAATTAAAAATATATAATTTGCGAATTATAGGAATAGACGTATAGATATGAAAAGCCAATATATGGATTAATTTGTTATGCCTTCAATAAAATGAAACTGTCGCGATTTAATTTGTAATCAATTTGAAATATTTAATATTCCTAATTATAATATGTGTAATTGTCATCTTATTAAGAAATTGTATTACTAATGCTTACCCCACAAACTTAAGCCGCCTCTCCGAAATATGGCTTTTGTTAGTTGGTTATTTAATTTCCATAGCTAGTGGATTAGTGGTATAGTTAGTGGTAATATTGCACAATAACATATAATCAAAGAAAAACAAGACTTGAAAATAAAATCTAATTGGTTTTCTAACTCTTAAATATGTCTCCCAAATATAGTTTTGAGTACTAGAGATGCTAGAGAAAGAACAAATAATTTCGTACTTTGTAGCAGACGGGGTGGCCCTCTTTGTTGCGGCCGTGCATGAACACGACCTTTTCAAATTCTTCTTCGTGTTGTTTATGTTGTTCTCTTTGCATGTCTTTATGGTGGAAGTGATTTATGTTTTGAAGTGTCGAGCTTAATTATGTGATCTTTTTTCCTTTTCTTCGTGTACTATTGTGAAGTGTTGAATGTATAATTTTTTTCATGTAGCGCTCTATATGAATATTAGGTTGGTGACAGATCTTATTCATTTGTATTTCCTGGACGTGGTATGGGCGGTAGCAGCTACAAGGGAAGTAGGCGATGCGGGAATACTATTAGGGTATGCAACTAGTTTTTTTTTTCCTGGCTAAATGCATGCATATCGGTTGTATATTTCATGCTATTTTGCTGTATTTTTTTTTGATGATTTTGATCGATTTGGCTATCTTCTAATATATATTTATACATTATTTTTATTGATATGTGTTCGTAATTGATCTTTTGTAGTATAGATCTAAAAGTGATTTAAATGATACGTGATTTGTGTGCAATTTTTAGTTTATAAACTTTTTGGTTATATGAGTTTAGAACTTGAAATAATAATATTGTTTCACATTCGATATGTGTTATTTTTTTTTTCTTTGTTTAATTTTATATTTTTTAATAATTACTTTTTATTTTATATATTTATGATTTCAGATTTCATACAATGATATTTTTATGAATTTATAAAATTATTTTACAGTATAAAATAAGTTTAAATAAAAGAGAATGGGTGATACTTGTTTCCATAAAAATAAAGTATTTTATATATTAACTTATACTTATTCACTCAAGTTAATCAAAATTTTAATCCAATTTAACTAATACTAAGTTTTAAAGAAACGGACATTAAAACCAATAATATGCATAGCAATAACTTGAAAGTTGAAACTTATCAATGTTAATAATTAAAAAAAAAAAAAAAAACTCTCTTGCTTGAAAATTTAGACTTGTGTTGTTAGGTGAACAACCATTATAAAATTAACATTTATAAATAGTAGATGGATTGGGAATCTTAGTGATATTACTATTTTTATTGACCTACAATCACTCCGTTTATAAAAATAGGAGTACTAGTAATGTCTTATTTTGCTACATGCATATTTAACACATGTGATGGAAAGATAGTGGAAACTGAAATACTTTTGATAACTACTAGTAGTAATAATTTTGGCAGAAACAATTGCTTTATCTGAAGAAATGACATCATGGTATTGGTGGCGGCAAAATCTTTCAAGAGCCGTGCGATGAATAGACATAATTTGGAATTGACTCCTCCAATTGGATTGAACTTGAATTTTCCAAGTTCATCCAACGATGAAATGATTCTTCCATACTACTACTATATAATAGCCATGCTTCCCTTTTGCATCCCTTCACCAAAACATATCTGATCACATCAAAACATGGCAACTTCAGAAGCAGGTGGCAACAAATACCGATCCTACTTGACCCCAGAGGAGCTCAAGACCACTCAGTGGAACGCTGGACCTCCCGATTACACCATCGTCGACAAGCTCTTCGAAGAAGGCAGGACCAAGGTATGTATATATATATAGCACTATTTTTTCTTGCATTCAAGATTGACTTAATATCTTCATTTGTCAGGTATGGCCAGCTGGATCTTTGGAGGAGTATGTTCAAAATCTTGTGAAGACTTGGGAAATGGAGTTGGTGCATAAGGCCAATCCAGATGAATACAAGACGGTTGATGCCAAAAGTTTTGTCCTTGGCATCAATGGTACATACATTTTTCTTTTTTTCTTCATGCTAGAAAATTGGTTTTGTGCAATTTTTGTGGTGCATGGTTGGTTGTTTACTTCTTAGTAGAATTATTCAACGTTTTGAGTAGATGATCACATCATATCTGTTTTCTCAAAACTGATTTTTGCTAGTGAGAAATGATGTTCCAAAGTTGTGTGGTACAATAATGATGGTAAATTGCAGGGAAGAAGTTTTTCAAGTTGGAGGATATAGGTAAGATTGGGGGAAGCTACAATGTGTTCCTTCAGACGTCACTGCCACCAAAGTTGAGGTTCTACGACCCCGATGAGGAGACATATGACTCATCCCAGACGGCATTCAAGGAAGTTTTCCCCCGGGGATTCGCCCTTGAAATCCTCCAGGTTTACTCGGGGCCGCCTCAGATTGCATTCAAGTATAGGCATTGGGGTTACATGGAGGGCTCTTACAAAGACTCCCCTCCAACTGGGGAGTTGATTGAGATCTTTGGAATAGGCTTATATGAGGTTATGACTCATCTTATTATTTTGTCTATACTTTTATTTTTGTGTTGTTGTGATGTCTAAAATTTTTATTACAATTTGCAAACAGTTGAATGAAGAATCCAAGGTGGTGAAGGTTGAGTTCTTCCATGACCGGGGCGAGCTGCTCGCGGGCCTCATCAAGGACAAGCCTTCGGGGACTGCCTCCGCAGGCTGCCCCTTCATGGCTTGATCACCAAAGTGTTGTCTTTGCTTATATGTTTGTATTTGAATAAATCTGTCTATCAGATATAGTCTTCTTGTATTCTTGGATTTAGCTATAATATTCATTTGGTTTACTAGTTTACTACACAATTGTCATTATTCTAATTCAAATGTTTGCATAATTTCTATGGAGGCAATGTAGTTGGATTTGGATGTATGAATTACTTGCAATTTTAAGTTTGACGAAATTAATACAAACTAGACTATTAATTGCGACCAACTCTGAAAAGTAGCTAGTATATATATTCATCTCGTGAAGAAATATTTTGGTTTACATTCATAGCACTAGACAAAAATAGATAATACTCTATATAATTATAACAAGTTTTTAATGATGGCACCTCGTCATAATCTTGTGCCATTTAAATTATACTTACTATTCCCTCCGTCTCAACTCCCAACTAAATTGAGACAAAACTTTCGGATATAAAAATTAAGAAATATTGTTGAAAAGTAGGAGATATGATAAAGTAGAAAAGATAAATAGAGAGTAAAGTAAGTGATGAAATAAACTAAGAGTGTTTGAATATTTTGTTTTTAGTCAAAAAAGGAATATGACTCAACTTAGTTGGGACTAGGGCTGGGTAAAAATGCCGAAATACCGTCTGATAAGGCTAATTTCATGCATCGGTTATCTGGTGAAAAGCGTTACAATTTGCTGGGTCTAACATGTTTCCTAAGCCAGGTGTGTGATAAAATCGCTAGATCGAGGGAATGCTGAAGGAAACGGTCTAGCAAAGGAATGAAGTGAAGTGAGCAGAATTCAAAGGAAAAGAAGGCGTGACGGAGGGAGTCAGTAGCTGAGGGCAACAAAGTCTATCTATACCTCGATGGGCCCCACTCCAACGCCTATAAATAGAAGAGCATGCAACGCACAAATCATTACTTTTTTTTCACTCTCTTTTAGCTCACGCACATAACACACACTTGGGAATGGGAGATCTGGGGTAGTTTGGGTCACGAAAGGGTTCATTTCTTTAGAAAGTTTGAGTGCAACACCGTCCGCGTGTGGGCGAAGATACAATCTCTTTAAATTTCAGTTATTTTTGCACTTTTGTGGTCGAACTTCACTTTTGGGAGTCGACTTGGCTGTTGATGTTACTTGTTATCTTTTCGCTTCTGTTGTTTTGCGTTTATTTGTGATATTTCAAGTTGATTTACGTAGATCTTGCTGCTGAGAATTAATTTTAACAAGTTTTATGTCGATCTCTGTTTTATTTTGATGTTGTGGTACTCGATCTGGGAGTTTGGTGATAGATCTGTGGTTTGTTGACTGATTGGAAGTTGTTGTTGAAATCTGAAGTGATGAAGTGTTTCTGTTGGTTGGAGTTTGTGTCGGACGCTTGGATCCGGAGTGGATTTAGCGTCTGAGGTTGGATCCGAAGTGAGAAAGTGGAAATTGTTGGATGGATTTGAGTTTTCTGCTTGTTTTCTGTTTTACTTCGTCTAGCATCTGTAGATCCGTTTAGTTCTTCGTTTTTATGCATCAATTTGATTTAGATTTAGTTTGCTCTGCCCTGATTTCGTTCATGTTGATTTTCTTATGAGTTTTTACGCAATTTGGTTGAAGAAGATGATGTCGCTGTTAGTTAGTACCCGAGTCAGTTTTAAAATTCTGCCAGCTTTTTGTCCGTACTCTGCTTTTTCAGTCATGGTCCCACAGTCAGTTTGTTTCCTAGGTCTAGGTAATTAGAGTAGTTTTCTTAGATCTAGTGATTGTTCGGTTAATTTTCCTTGCATAGTTTCTTTGTTGCTTCGTCTAGGTCTAGCTGCTAGCGTAGTGGTTTTAAAATTCCCAAGTTAAGTTTATTTTTCTTTTCCTCAACCCAAAAAAAATGCGTGGCAGCAGCTAACCCCAAAAACAAGTCCAAATCCTTAAACGTGATTATTACGCATCCTTCTCTGTGGGATCGATCCCTACTTCCCTATACTAGGTTTAGTAAAGAGGTTGAGGATTTTTGAAAGAGTGCTCTGTGTGTCCGACGACCGGGACTTCCTACGACCAACAAGTTCCTAGACCACGTGATCTAGGTATTTGCTGGACCAAGGGAACCTGTTTATTTCCTTCTGTGCGCACCGTGAGCACGACAGCTTAGAAAAAGAAGTTACTTTCAAATGGCGCCGTTGCCGGGGATGGATGGCGTTTATTGTTATTGCGTTTAAGGATTTGGTGTAAATATTTTAATTTCTGTTATTTTCTTTCTCCTTGACAGTTTATGAAAGCAGGCTTCCATTCTGGAAGTTGGGCAAGCTCATCTGGGTCTGGGAGTGGCCAATACAAGTGGCGAGTCATGGAATCTACATCTACCATCACCACCAGATCAGGATTGAGGACGGAGGATTCATTCCCGTTCGAGTCAGAAAGTGATAAGGAGTGGAATTCGTCGACAGAGGAGAACCCCGGGTCGTCAACAGAAACAGAGCATTCCGAGACCGAGGAGGAGGAGGACCCGAATATGGCTCATCTGCTAGATCCCGATCCGGAAATAGGGTCGCTCACCGCACATCTCGACGGTGAACGCGCTCATGCTATAGTCTCGAACCCACGAAGGAGGGCGATCGATATCAAAACGAATGTACTCGGAGTTTTACCCACTTTCTCTGGACGGAGGAACGAATGCCCCTATGAATTTTTGAACGAGTTCAGTAAACTATGCAGCATTCAAAAGCGACCCAACGAGGCAACAGAGGAGGATTACCGTCTTCGAGCAATCCCGTTTGCTCTCAAAGGGGAAGCGAACACTTGGCTGCTAAGGCTCTCACCGGACTCGATCAACACGTGGAAGGACTTTAAACTAGAGTTTTTGGATTACTTTTTTCCGTCCAACAAGACGAATGCCTTGAAGAAGGAGCAGGAGTGCAAGCAGGAATACGATGAGTCTCTGAGTTCTTATTGGTCCCATTTTAAGGGGTTGCTGGATGCTTGTCCGAACCACAGGATGATAGAAGCGGAGACTTATTATCTGTTCTACGAAGGTGCAAACCTTGAATCAAAGGACTTGATGAACTCCTCGAGCGGGGGAAATTTTACAAAGAATAAAGCAAGTGAAGCTCGGGAAACTTTGGGAAGGCTGATCGAGGTGAAGAAGGCCTATGATAACCCACGAAGTATATTGAGGAGAGGATCAACCAATGCAGTAATGGAACAGGAAGACAAGAAGGTGGAAGATAGGATCGATAAACTGGAAAAAGCCTTGCTGAATGCAATTGAGAAATACAATCCGCATGCTCCAGTGGAGATTGAGAAACCCCCTGGTCAAGAGGAAAGGCAACTGCAACCGTATTACAGCCAGCCCTGAGAAGGAGAGTGCCAAGCTCAAGCACATTCGATGGGAAGTTGGAATCCCGATGGAAGTTGGAACCAAGGAAGACAGAGGGATGCCCCATGGAGGACTCACCCAAACTTTAGGTGGACCGACCATGATCAAGGCCAGCCACCCCCACTTCAGCTCACGAATTATGTACACCCTCCGGAGAGGCAGTCCAACTGGTCAGGAAAAGGTCAAGAGGGGCAATTGCAGCTGGGGTACAGGAATCAGGACCATACTAATTGGGGAAATAGGAATCATAACAATCCAGGGAGCCCCTATGTGCCACCTCATCAGAGGAATAACCAAGGGAACTACCAGAATTCCCAACCAAATCATCAAGGGAATCAAGGGTCTGGTAGCCAGTACAACAACCATCAGGGAAATCAAGGATCTAACAACCAATACAACAGTCATCAAGGTAACTATCGTCAGAATCAAGGTCAAGGACCGAATTCTGGTCAATTCAACTCCAGACCACAGAGGAGTTTGGATGACATGGTCCATGATCTAGTGAATTCACAGCAGTTCATGCAGAGTAACCTACACTCCAACAATGACATGGTGCACAAGTTACAAGATGCTCAGTCTGAACATAAAGCCGCCATGGATATGATGGCAAAGCAACTGTCCCAGATTGCAGTCTCCTTGAATGAGATGCGAGGAAATGGAGGGAAACTCCTTGCCACCGTCAAACCGCCAGACCGAGCAAACATTAGTCAAATCACCTTGAGATCTGAGCGGGGTTATGAAGGGCCGATGTTGGAAATTGAGGAGGAAGTGCCTATGCAGGCTAGTGAAGGAAAACAGAGTCAGCTGCATCAAGAGGAAGGCGCTAGACCCAGGGAAATCCTTGTTCAGGAAGACCTCCAAAAGGGAGATTTAGGGGGATCCCTACCTCGACCAAGAGACCCATTCTTCCTAGACCCAGAACCTGAAGAAGTGAGCAAGGAAGGAAACAGGGGAGTTGAAGAAAACCAGGCTGGGACTTCCACCAATGCAATAAAGCGACCCAAACCATTTCCATATCGCGGGGAAGCGAAGAAGAAAAAGGATGATACAGAGGATCTCATGAAGATTTTTAGCAAGTTGGAGATCAACCTGCCATTCTTGCAAGCCTTAAAAATGCCTGCCTTCAGCAAGTTCATCAAAGAGTTCATTGCAGGGAAGACCAAGCCAGATGGGAAGATTGTGATCGGGGAGAATGTGTCTGCCGTGATACAAAAGAGAAGGATGCCCTCAAAATGCACCGACCCAGGTATGTTCACATTACCCATCTCTCTAGGGGATATCAAGGTCGAGCATGCTATGTGTGATCTAGGGGCGTCCATAAATGTTTTACCGCTTTCGATTTATAAGAAATTGACTGGAGTGAGGATGATTGCTACCAAGGTGGTGATCCAGTTAGCAGATAGAACTTGCATCTGCCCTGAAGGAGTGTTGGAAAATGTTATAGTCAAAGTGCATGATTTCCTATATCCTGCTGATTTTTATGTGATCAAGATGAATGATAATGAGTCTGCTGAGTCCAGTGGGGTACTTTTAGGGAGACCATTTTTGCGTACCGCTAAGACCATTATCGATGTCTTTGATGGAACAATTTGCTTGGACTATAACGGGGAGAAGTATACCTTTAGCATAGATGAGGGGATGAAAAGGCCTTTAGATGTTGAGAATCTCTATGCTATTGATGTTATTAACCCCTTGGTCCAAGAGTATCTTGAGACGGAATTGATACAGGAACAAATCGACAACTCGGAGCTGAGTCATTCGATTGACAGAGATGTTGTAGGATGGTGTGCGGCAATGAACACAGCAGAATTGACAGATGAAGAACTCACGGAGGCCATTATGGAATTCTGCAGAAGTCCCGAGTCAGCTAAATCTAAGGGATTAGCTCACGTGGCTAATCTAGAAAAATCTCCTGGGTCTGGGAGGAGGCATTACCAGAAATTGCGGACAAAAATCCCTTACCCCAGGAGACGAATGGAACAAAAAAGGAGCTGAAGACACTTCCACCAGGCCTCAAGTACGCTTACTTGGAGGAGGATGAGACATTTCCGGTAATAGTCAACAGCAACCTGACCAAGGAGCAAGAGAAGGAGTTATTGGAAGTCATAAAAAGAAACAAGAAAGCAATAGGATGGACTCTCTCAGATTTGGTGGGAATAAGTCCGGATCTTTGTATGCACCACATTCGTTTGGAAGAAGGTGCGAAGGCTCATCGAGATGCACAACGGAAACTGAACCCGAACATGCGAGAGGAGGTCCTAAAGGAGGTGTTAAAATTGCTTGCTCTAGGGATTATTTACTCCATTCCCGACAGCGAGTGGGTCAGTCCTGTACATATGGTACCAAAAAAATCTGGAATACAGGTTGTTAAGAATGAAAAAAATGAGCTGGTACCCACCAGATTAGTGACAGGGTGGAGGATGTGCATCGACTACAAGAAGTTGAACGAGGCCACAAAGAAGGATCATTTTCCCCTACCTTTTATTGATCAGATGCTAGAAAGACTGGCTGGCAAACAGTACTTTTGTTTCCTTGACGGATACAACGGTTATTTCCAAATATACGTTAATCCAGAGGACCAAGGGAAAACCACATTCACGTGCCCCTTTGGTACCTATGCATACCGAAGAATGCCGTTTGGATTGTGCAATGCACCTGGAACTTTCCAACGGTGTATGATGAGCATTTTCTCAGATCTGTTGGAAGTATACATTGAGATATTCATGGACGATTTCACCGTATATGGGAACTCATTTGATACTTGTTTAGCCAGCCTTGATCTAGTGTTACAGAGATGCCAAGAGAAACATTTAGTGTTGAATTTCGAGAAATGCCATTTCATGGTGACTGAAGGCATTGTCCTGGGCCACGTGGTTTCTGAGAGAGGTATTCAAGTAGACAAAACAAAGGTGGATGTGATATCAAAATTACCATACCCTACGAATCAAAAAGAGGTGAGAGGCTTCCTAGGTCATGCAGGGTTCTATAGGAGGTTTATCAAGGATTTTGCAAAAATCGCGCAACTACTCACTCAGTTGTTACATAATGATGTGGAATTCGTCTTTGACGAAGGATGCGAAAGGGCGTTCCAGTTGCTTAAGGACAGGTTAGTATCAACACCAATTATCAGGGCACCAGACTGGAACCATCCTTTCGAGATAATGTGTGATGCGAGTGATTTTGCTGTGGGAGCTGTCCTAGGACAGAAAATTGATGGAAAAAGCTATGTGATCTTCTATGCTTCCAAGACGCTGAACCAGACTCAGAAGAATTATGACACCACGGAGAAGGAAATGTTGGTTGTCGTATACTCGTTTGAAAAATTCCGACCCTATCTCCTTGGGTCGAGGGTTATAGTCTTCACGGATCACGCGGCGATTAAGTACTTGCTGGCTAAGAAAGAGTCTAAGCCGAGATTGATCCGTTGGGTGTTACTCTTGCAGGAGTTTGATTGGGAAGTAAGAGACAAGAAAGGAACGGAGAATAGAGTGGCCGATCACTTGAGCAGAATACATCAGGGGGAAACAGAAGAGGCCATACCCGATGCCTTCCCCGAGGAGCATTTGTACCTTCTGGAGAAATTTCCTAAACCACTTAATTGGGAAGAAGTTTTGGCTTTAACCGGTCTAGGAGAATCGGATAAGGGGAAGCGCACACTAAAGGTAGAGCCGTGGTTTGCTGATTTAGCCAACTACTTGGTCACGGGAGAGATGCCAGGTTCAGACGAAGTTTCCCGGGCCCAGAGGATGAAGATTAGAAGTGAAGCTAAATATTACTTTTGGGATGATCCTTACCTGTGGAAAATGTGCTCAGATCAAGTGATTAGACGCTGCATTCCCGAATGGGAACAAAGAGATGTGTTAATTCATTGCCACACCTTAGCATGTGGAGGCCACTTTGGACCAAGGAAGACAGCGAGGAAAGTCTTGGACAGCGGTTTTTATTGGCCGACGCTAAATAGAGATGCCTTTGATTTCTGCCAATGTTGCGAGAGGTGCCAGCAGACGTGGGGAATTTCAATAAGGGACGAGATGCCTCAGGTTCCGGTGATCGTGTGCGAAATTTTTGATGTGTGGGGAATGGGCTTTATGGGACTGTTCCCATCATCTTGTGGGAACACATATATATTGGTTGCAGTGGACTATGTGTCTAAGTGGATAGAAGCTAAGGTCACCACAACATGCGAATCGAAGGAGGTGGCAAAATTTTTGAAGGCTAATATTTTCAAGAGATATGGAGTTCCTCGGGCCATCGTCTCGGATCAAGGAACTCATTTCTGTAATCGCACCATCGAGGCTTTGATGAAGAAATATGGTGTTCACCATAGAGTGTCAACTCCGTACCATCCCCAGTCTAATGGCCAGGCAGAGATTTCTAATCGCGAGATCAAGGCGATATTGGAGAAAACAGTTAATCCGTCAAGGAAGGACTGGAGCAAGAGGCTCGGTGACGCATTGTGGGCTTACAGAACTGCTTTTAAAACGCCTATTGGAATGTCGCCTTACAGGCTTGTGTTTGGCAAGATGTGTCACTTACCTGTTGGTATTGAGCACAAGGCGTACTGGGCAGTGAAAGAACTGAATATGAAGCCGATAGCTTGCGAAGATGAGAGGAAGTTACAATTGCAAGAATTGGAGGAACTTCGGCTGGAGTCATTTGAGTCTGCCATGTGGTACAAAGAAAGAACGAAGTTATGGCATGATAAGAATCTCCGGGTCAATGAACTTCATGTGGGACAGAAGGTGCTCCTTTTCCAGTCCCGGCTCAAGCTAATGCCAGGAAAATTGAATTCTAAATGGATCGGCCCATATACCATCGTCGGCATCCGAGCAAACGGAGCAGTGGAGATCCAGGGAAGTGCCCCGAACTTTGTTCCTTTCCTTGTCAATGGTCATAGAGTGAAAATCTATAGGGATAATTCCGAATTGTGTGTGGTGGACGAAGTTCCACTACATGCACTCCCTACTATCGCCTAGACGGACGAGGAGATATTCCCGATGAATTCCTGGGTCAAGTAGTAGGTTAACAATTTTGAAAAATACGAACTGAACCAGGGAATCTCGGGAATACTCTTATACTCTAACCTTGACCTAGGAGTCTGGAACCTTCAATTTTTTTTTATGTAGGGTCATGGTGTAGGGAGTCGTCTGGAGGAGAATCTTAAGGAAGAAGTCAAGGGAAACTTGAAGGAAGAGGTCAAGGAGGGACAGAGAAAAATTTGAATTTCAAATCTGCCGATAATTATGGAAGTTGTACGGTCGCTTACATCATGCCTGCAACTGCACCATCCTTTCATCAGAAAAACAACCGTCGTCTCTTTCTCTCTCCAATAATCCCAAATCGACGGATATCTGAAATTTACTCTCCCTTCTCTCTACTTTTGCTCTCTCTCTCTAGAAAATAAACCCTAACCAAATTCGACCAGTTTTCTCTCATTTTCAGATCTGCACTGATGGATTCAACCCAACGTACCGGAAGTTCACAAAGCACGGTGTACGACCCAGCCTTGTTGGCGGAATTGACGCAGAAATTGGGGAGCGTCGAAAAAGCAAAAGAAGTGTATGCCCTGTTCGCCGCTAGCCTGATGACGTCTGCACCGGTCGCACCACCACTGACAACTCCGGAAGACTCGGCTGCACAACCTGCAAATCTTCGTGATGAAAGGCAACAAGATTCTACATCTCAACATGCAGAAACCGCTTCACAGGAGGCGGAGGAAGAGGAGGCAGTACACGAACGGCCGGGGGTGACGGACCGACGAACGATGAAACCATGGCGGAGACAGAAAGGCAAGAAGATAAGAACCCTAATTTTGAAGGTAAGGAGGTTTGTGAGGGGGAAACCCCTGTTTCTAATGAAGTTTGTGAGGGGGAAACCCCTGTTTTAGATGAAGTTGTGGAGGGGGTAACCCCTATTGTGGATAGTGTGATTGAGGGGGAAACCCCTATTGTGAAGAATGTTGCTGAGGGGGAAACCCCTTTGGAAACTGGGGATGAGACGCCAATTGATTTCAGGGGTGCGACCCCTGAGTTCGTGGAAGAGGGGGCAACCCCAAGCGGTGTCTGGGGGGAGAACCCCATCTATATTGAGGGGGCGACCCCGATAGTGGAACGCGAAGGGGAAACCCCGGAAAAGCTATTGGAAGAAGCAGATCTACTCACGACTGGAGTACCGGAGCCCGAGGGAGGGCTGAAATTGATTGTGGACCTGGTGGGTGACCAGGATGAAGATGAACCTAAGATTGATGAGAGGGCAGAAAGGAGGTGCACCAGGAGGAGCCTCCTCGATGAAGTCGATGACTTAGTTCCTAATGCTACAGAGGCAGAGGAGCACCGCCTGGCCAAGGAAAGGAAAGACGGCGGCGACCTCATCTACCCGGTCTAGGAAAGCTCCCTCCGTCAAGGAGGTCGAGGAGACCCTTTCCCCTATAACCGAGGAACCCTCTGTCGAGGAACAAGATGAGCCCATCCCTGAACCCATCTATGACTCTGAAGAGGAGCCGATTCCAGGACGTCCGGAAGTCTGGCTGACTAAAGAGTTGTTAGAAGAGATGAGGCAGTTCGACGACCAAAAGAGGATCGCAGTGTACAAGGAAAGATGTAGCGCTGGGAAGATGGCCAAATCTGGGAAGCAGTACAGCTCGAGGGAGCTTAAAATGATTGCATGTGACAAGGAATTCCGCGCTTGTATCTATTCGATAAGATTTGAGTGGTTATTACAGCACAGCCAGGAGAGGGTGCCCGTGGACCTAGCAAGGGAGTTTTTCTTCACCTTTCGTTTGAAGAACACCACTAATCTCGACGCGGATTCTATAACGTTCAGGCTTTTTAATGAAGAGTATGAGATGAGTATTCGGGAATGGTCTCTGCGGATGGGGTTGTTTACCCAAGCCGAGGATGAAGAGGAGGCGTGGAATGATAGGATGGTTGGAGTGCCGAATAACACACCCAGTTTCAAGGTGCAAACGACATGGGAACTGATCACGCACCCCAAGGCGGGAACGTTTAAATCCAGCTACTCCAAAGCCTCCCACATTGAAGACCGAATTCTCCGCTTTGCTCAGACGTTTGTCAGTTACAACTTGATGGGTACCTCTAATTCAGCTCTCACAACTACCGACCTCTACTTCACATGGTGCATGGCGAAAGGCGTGAAGGTGCACCTCGGCTATTGGCTGGCTCAGGCATGCCACCAAATGACGAGCAACCCTGCGCGTCAAATGTATACCTGCCACCTCATCGGCGCCTACCTCCAACGAAACATAGAGATGAAGATTGCTAAGGCCGCTCCGTTGGTAGTCATGTGCGAACCCCCAGAAGTGTTCAGTGTTGATTATTTTTTCAACAAGGGGTTGTTGCAGACTCACGGCACTAAGACTCTCTTCTACTTTTTGGGAGATAAGGTGAAAGCAGAGCCTGAGGAAGCCGAGGAAGCCATGCCAAGTGAAGAGATTGAAGAGCTACGCAAGGAAGTCCAGGATGTGAAGAAGGAAATGCAGTCAATGAGAAGGGAAATGATAAAGGAACTTGGTGGGATCAGGAATGAATTGAATGAGAATCGGGAGGAAGTGAAAACCCTGAGGGGCAACATTGCAGATTTGGCGGTGAAGTGCGCCAAACAAAATGAGCGAATAACGGAAGCGGTGGAGCTTTTGATGAAAATGTTGAAGTGGCTGCAGCAGACGCTCCCCTTGACCCAGTCGAAGGTAACTCCTGGGTCCAGCAGTGAAGTCAAGCAGCCCATTCAGAGCAGTCCCTCCGTCAGGCAACCGCAGCAATCGCTCAAGCAGTTGATCTCCCCGCCCATTCCCAAACAAGTTCCAGCCCCATCTAAATCAAAGTCTATAGTGATGAAGCCAGTACCCGAACAAGCAGCACAGGAGGAGGAAGAGCTGGAGCTGCCAGCAAAGAAGAAAGTAAGAATGACCCGACCCGGAATCCCACCCCAGTCTGGCTCTCGAGGGAGCCAGCCCCAGAAGTGAATCACCATCCCATGACCAAGTAACTTTTAATTTTCATTCTTTTTAGTTTTTTTTTTATTATTTCTGATACCTATGTGTGTTTTATAATTGTTTGTGTCTTCTCCCACTTAGCCCATTGCGTGGTCTAAGTGTGAGAAGTCTGTATTTTCTGTTTTATTGTGCTTATCTCACACTTAGCCCAATGCTTGGTCTAAGTGTGAGAAGTCTGTATTTTCTGTTTTATTGTGTTTTCTCCCACTTAGCCCAATGCTTGGTCTAAGTGTGAGAAGTTTCTATTTTTGTAACCTGTTTTGTTGTTGTGCATTGATCTCTCTGTTTCCCCCTTCACGACGATGGCTTGGGGACAAGCTTGAGTGAAGTGGGAGGGGGAGAGGAGTCAATGCATTATTTTGTCTGCATGTTAAGAGTCTGTAGGTCTAAGTGTTGTCGCATGAGCCAGTGAATATAATACGGCATGATTCCCCTAGTGAAAGTAATTGAAAATAGGAGGCATTTCAACTTAGAAGCTTTTTCTTGTAACAAGCCTAGTTAATCTGAGTGAAGCGAGAACGATGGAGGATGCCTCTTGATAAGGCTCGTTTCATGCATCGGTTTAGGGTAAAAATCTGTGCATTTGGGGCGCTAATGTGCGTTATATAAGTTCAGGTGCGTAGTAAATCTGCCGGACCCAGGAGTTGCTGTTACCTGACCAGGCAAATGCAAAAGAGATGGAATTGAAGTGAAAATCAGAAGTCGTCGCCCGGACCTGGGAGAATTAGAAGCTGGCGGCAGGAAAAGAATAGATGAGCAGATTCCTTTTTAAGAGTCTTATTCAAGGGCAAAAGCGTCAAATTACCAGAGGGATGCCCTAGGGATCAGAGCCTCATCTATATAAAGAGCTAAACCTTGAAGAACAGAGGAGGCTCCTCGCTCACTTTTGAAGGCTCTAGTTCCATTTCCTTAGTTCCACACTTTAAAAATTCTCATTTTCACTTTCTGCGCACTTGGAGATGGGGTGATTCCGGCTACCGTGGTGGTTCATCGTCGTTATTTTGCTGTTGTGTAACACCGCCTTGTGAAGGCGAAGAAACAATATTTATTTTGCTTTGTTTAGTTTGTTTTCGGTTTTAAGCACTCGTTCGTTTTAGTTTCGTAACTCTTAGTTGTTGACTTGGATCTACTGGATTTGAACCTATCTCTGCATTTATGGAAGTTTACCTTTGCTTTTGTTGGATTTTGTTCGGTCGAGCTTGTTCGGTTGTTTTTATTTTGCGTTGTTGAATTATTGTTGGAATATTCGGAGCTGAGATTTGTTTATTAGTTGCTGGAGGCTGTGGATTTTTGTATGGAGTTGTTTGGATTTGTTGAGTTATGTTGGATTTGAGTTGGAGTTTGGCAGATCTGGTGTTTCTGTTTACGTTTCTGCATGATCATGGCTATTTACGTTCTGTTTCTCCATTTCTTAGGTCCAGTAGCGTAGGTCTGTTAGTCGCGACTTTAATTTCTCGTTTTTAGTTTGGATCCGAAGTTTACTCTGTTTTCATGATGTTAAATGCTCTGTTTTCTCTGTTATACTCATTTGATTCCTGAAGAAGATGATGTTTGGTGGTAGTTAGAATCGGATCTGCTTTATGTTAGCACCTTTCTGCAAGACCTTTTACTTTTCTGCATGTACTTCTGCTTTTCAGCTGCTTTTCCAGACCCTGGTCGTTTAAGGAAATTGGTCCCCACTATTTGTTTTTCCTTTGTTTGTCTAAATTAGGAAAGTCTGCCTAGTTACTTAACTCCAGTTGTTTTGTTTTAATTCTCAAATATTTCATTTCTTAAAGTCATGCATGTTCCGTACGTTCTTGTTTCTTAGACCCAGTAGGTAGAGTAAAGTAGTTTAAGTCTCTCAGACCCAGTAGTTTTAGTACTCAACGCATAATTTGCGTGACAGCAGCCAAACCCTTTTTTCCAAAACATCCTCAAATGCAGTTTCGTAGCACCTTCATCCTCGTGGGATCGATCCTTTACTTCTATGTACTAGTTGTAGTATAGTGGGTTGAGGTTTTGAGGGAATAGAGTGCATCCAACGACCCCTTTCTGATAGTTCCACGGTTTTCTAGCCTTAGAAGTCTAGTCGAATCCTTTGAACCTGTTAGATCGCGTGATATCATACCGCACCTGCACTGCACTCGTTAGAGCTCTAGTACTCTCACCTCTACTTACTTAGTTGTGAAGCCCTACTATAATAGTGAGTTATAAGCCTTAAATGACTTCGAGCTAACACATGTTTAAGGGTCACCACTGAATGCTTAGGGAAAAGACTTGTGAAGGAGAAAAAATGGGAAATTGGGTTATGAAGGTATAAGCTGGGCGAAGTCCAGAAGAGAGGAGAAATGGAGGAATAAGCTGGACGAAGTCCAGAGAAAAAAAAAGAGAAAAAATATATATACAAAAGGAGGAGAAAATATAAAAATATATACATAAGGAGGAATAAGCTGGACGAAGTCCAGGGGGAAGTTGCCTAAGGGGTAAGAACATAAATAGCCTGACCCAGGAAAAGGAAGAACTCTCATAACCCGACGCTTCAGTGGTGTAGCATTAACTTAAGAGAGAATCGATCCTAACATCCCTGGTGAGGAATGAGTGATCGAGTGAATCCAACAATCGGGTAAGTAAAAGGCTATCTTGACAAGCTGACAGATTGGCTAGGTAAAGGAAGGGAAATGGCCTATTTGAAGGAGTGTAACCTATTGAATTGACCTTAATCTTGTGGGGACGGATGCCTAAAAGTTGAAGCTAGCTCATGTATATGTGTTTATGTGTTTGTATGTTTTTCTTAAACTTTTTAAGTTTTTAATTGTGTCTAGGTCTAGGAGTCGGTCAGGAGATAACCTTGCTTGAAATTCGCCTTATTCTTTTTCTTTTCTTGTCTTTATACTTGAGGACAAGTATGGTTTAAGTGTGAGCAGTTTGATAAGGCTAATTTCATGCATCGGTTATCTGGTGAAAAGCGTTACAATTTGCTGGGTCTAACATGTTTCCTAAGCCAGGTGTGTGATAAAATCGCTAGATCGAGGGAATGCTGAAGGAAACGGTCTAGCAAAGGAATGAAGTGAAGTGAGCAGAATTCAAAGGAAAAGAAGGCGTGACGGAGGGAGTCAGTAGCTGAGGGCAACAAAGTCTATCTATACCTCGATGGGCCCCACTCCAACGCCTATAAATAGAAGAGCATGCAACGCACAAATCATTACTTTTTTTTCACTCTCTTTTAGCTCACGCACATAACACACACTTGGGAATGGGAGATCTGGGGTAGTTTGGGTCACGAAAGGGTTCATTTCTTTAGAAAGTTTGAGTGCAACACCGTCCGCGTGTGGGCGAAGATACAATCTCTTTAAATTTCAGTTATTTTTGCACTTTTGTGGTCGAACTTCACTTTTGGGAGTCGACTTGGCTGTTGATGTTACTTGTTATCTTTTCGCTTCTGTTGTTTTGCGTTTATTTGTGATATTTCAAGTTGATTTACGTAGATCTTGCTGCTGAGAATTAATTTTAACAAGTTTTATGTCGATCTCTGTTTTATTTTGATGTTGTGGTACTCGATCTGGGAGTTTGGTGATAGATCTGTGGTTTGTTGACTGATTGGAAGTTGTTGTTGAAATCTGAAGTGATGAAGTGTTTCTGTTGGTTGGAGTTTGTGTCGGACGCTTGGATCCGGAGTGGATTTAGCGTCTGAGGTTGGATCCGAAGTGAGAAAGTGGAAATTGTTGGATGGATTTGAGTTTTCTGCTTGTTTTCTGTTTTACTTCGTCTAGCATCTGTAGATCCGTTTAGTTCTTCGTTTTTATGCATCAATTTGATTTAGATTTAGTTTGCTCTGCCCTGATTTCGTTCATGTTGATTTTCTTATGAGTTTTTACGCAATTTGGTTGAAGAAGATGATGTCGCTGTTAGTTAGTACCCGAGTCAGTTTTAAAATTCTGCCAGCTTTTTGTCCGTACTCTGCTTTTTCAGTCATGGTCCCACAGTCAGTTTGTTTCCTAGGTCTAGGTAATTAGAGTAGTTTTCTTAGATCTAGTGATTGTTCGGTTAATTTTCCTTGCATAGTTTCTTTGTTGCTTCGTCTAGGTCTAGCTGCTAGCGTAGTGGTTTTAAAATTCCCAAGTTAAGTTTATTTTTCTTTTCCTCAACCCAAAAAAAATGCGTGGCAGCAGCCAACCCCAAAAACGAGTCCAAATCCTTGAACGTGATTATTACGCATCCTTCTCTGTGGGATCGATCCCTACTTCCCTATACTAGGTTTAGTAAAGTGGTTGAGGATTTTTGAAAGAGTGCTCTGTGTGTCCGACGACCGGGACTTCCTACGACCAACAAGTTCCTAGACCGCGTGATCTAGTGTATTTGATGGACCAAGGGAACCTGTTTATTTCCTTCTGTGCGCACCGTGAACACGACAACTTAGAAAAAGAAGTTACTTTCACCGTCCTTATCGTATCGAAAAAATACTGAAAATACCGGATTTTTGGTATACCGCAATTTTCGGTAAGGTATGATACCTTACCGATTTATTTCGGTACGGTAACGGTATGAATTTTCATATATTGAGGTATACCGAAAATACGGTATATACCGTAATTTTAGTTATATATCGAAAATATGGTATATACCGTAATTTTTGGTATATACCGATATCAATATATGCTAAATTATATCAAGTAAATTCATACTTTTACCAAACAAATAAATATTTACATGTAGAAATCAAATCTTGCCTCATTATAGTTGTCGGCGGTAAATATAAAATAAAAAAAAAACTCAATGAGGAAAACTTGATATCGTTGAATCAATTAGTTTCAAACAAATTATAATATTTTAGTTAAATTCGTTACAAACAAATATCGTTGAACGTTGTGTAATTGCGTGGAGTTTAATTTTTGCAATTTTTTAAACATTATTTGAATATGTTTGAGTTTTATTAAATTTCATTTTTTCTAAGTATTTTGAAATACTATTATTTTCATTGTTTTTGTATTTAGAATTGTTTACAAAATAATGAGATTTTGGTATGTCGTACCGTAGTCCGATATACTGTAAAACTCTAGTATACCGCAAAATTACAGTATACCGAATTTAGGTATGACATACTGAAAGTAAGGTATGGTATCGATATTGAAATTTGTCATACCGAAAATAAGGTATACCGAAGTTCGGTATACCGAAAATTTTGGTAAGATAAAGGTATGATTTTTTCTCATACCGAATTTTAGGTAAGGTATATGATATGATAATTTCAGTAAGGTATACCGTACCTACCCACCCCTAATTGGGACATTCCAAAAGGGAATATGACTCAACTTAATTGGGACAAAAGAGTAATATTTTGCTCGTGGGATACACGAGGGAATAATTCTAATTTGTACCACAATGTGCGAGGGAATAATTTTAATTTGTACCACAATGTGCGAGGGAATAATTTTAATGTCGTACCACAATGTGCGATGGAATAATTTTAATATTTACCACAATGTGCGAGAGAACAATTTTAATTTGTACCACAATGTGTGGAGAGAGGATTAACTATAATATACAATTACTAAATGATTAAAATGCGTACACAATTTGTATACGATCATATCTACACTATTCATCATGACTTGCTTATATGAATTAATAGAGATCATAATAATATTAATGAGTAAAAATATAATAATATAATAACAATAAGATACAGCTGCATAAAATATAATCCATAATTCTGAAATATATGCAATATATTGGGCATGAAAAGAAACTGTGAAAGCTGATTGTGTTATATAGAGTATATAAATCGCACTAAAAGGAATCATTCTAAATTTCTAATAAATAAATTAAATTTCGATGATCGGTTTCAATTATTGGGAAAATTTTCAAGTAGCATTTTTCAAAAACCCATAAAAGATATAAAAATCATGTTTATTATAAATAATAAATATAATATCTAATTAATTAAGCATTACATAAGTTTGTTACTATTAATTATTTTATTATGTTACGTCGCATCACATATTTGCCCGATTGCGTCGGCAATGAGCAATTGGTCCAATAATGAGTAACTAAATGTCAAACCAATTTTTGGCTAAAATAAGAATAAGTTGCATGCCCTTAAAAAAGGACAACATATAATTTTCAAGATATTAATAAAAGACGACGAATAAATTGGACTTTGATTATCTCCAATCAGTGTCTGAACTTAGAAAATAATTTCGCTTCAAAATGAAAAACCAAATAAAACAAATTAAAGGCAACGTTACTTATTGAAAACGTCTTAATAACTTCGAAAGAGGAAAAGGAAGCGTCGTAGTAAGACGACACAAACAATAAATAATGCCAAATTATTATTTGTAAATATTGAGAATAATTTTCTTGTTTATACTCCATATATTTCCATTGCACAGATGTATTAAATAATCAATCGTAAAATCGTTTGTAGATAATTAATAGTATAATTTTAAATTTATACACACCTTTTTCTCTAACATGTGTATGAGATTGGGGAATTTGGGGTAGATCCTCGAATTAATTATTTTATGCCCAAACTTTAAACGAGAAATGTTAAAATTATGTAAAAGCATAAAATAATGCTCGTGCCAATCTTGGAATTTGAGAAAGGGAAAGAAAGAGACAAAGGAATGAGTTTTGGTAAGAAAGAATTGTTATGATATGTAATAAAATAATAAAGTATTTCATAGGAGTAATTAAATTATCTAATGTAAGGTTCATTTATTAGGTGTGAGGTTGGCTGATCCCCCTTACCCATAAAGTCTTTTATCCTTTTCCTAACTAATAACAAAAGCCCTCTTTATAAAAAAGAAATAGACATAACTTTTTATGTGATAATTTTAACTAAAGTATGGGGTAGTGGTGGGCGGATGCTTTCACATTCACTGGTGTTCATGACACATGAACAACTAACTGCAAGCGATCATTTAATGCACAATTTAAATAAAATTGAGTGGGTTGTACTTTATATTCTAATTCACATATTGTATTTGTACAGATTGTATAGTTGAAGAATATATCAAGTGCAAAAGAAACAAAAAAATGGAGAAGCAGAAAGCGTACATTGCAGTGATAGTATTGCAGTGTAGCTATGCAGGAATGATGGTGTTATCTAAGGCAGCCATGTCTTCTGGGATGAAGCCTTCCGTCTTCGTCGCCTATCGACAAGCCTTCGCCTTCTTCGCCCTGCTCCCCTTCGCCTTCTTCTTCGCCAGGTCAATTTCTCGTAAATTATAGTCCGGACACTTTTTTTTTTCTCTCATACTTTATTCACTCTCCTCTCAACTTAAATATAAAAAACACTACATAAAATCTCGTGACGAAAATAAAACGCTTCATTTTAACCAATACGTATTTGTGTTACCTCAATTTCTTGTTTTGTTGTTCCAATGATAATTTATTCGATCTGCAGCAAGGGGTCTCCTCCTCTTACATGGACAGGGTTATGCAAGATTTTCTTTGTCTCTTCGTATGGGTATGTATATCTATTAGGATGATTGTAATTTTAGTACGCGTTTTTATTGGGATAAAATATTTCTAAAAGAGATGTATAATTGCAGGTTGGCCTTGAGTTTCAATCTGAATTTAGCAGGATTGAAGTATATTTCAGCAACATTTGGTACGGCAATTCTCAGCATTGTTCCTGCATTGGTCTTTACCATGGCCGTTTGTTTAAGGTAAATTATTAAACAATTTCCAAAAATAAAAAAGTAAATCATTAAACCAAAATTAATTGATTTTAATTAGAATAAATAAGTATTATCTCAATTCTAAAGCTCACCCAACTAGCTAAGTAGTAGTACTAGTACTATTAAGAAATAGTGGATAGAATCAAAAGATAACCCTTCAACGGTTTCACCACAACTAGTTTTTATTTGTCTCTTTATCTGTCATGATCTTTTATAATCATTGAATTTTTAGTTTTAACCAAGAAATGACACTACAAGACTCTTGGACCTACCCTTTAATATATTGAGATCTCTTGTTTTATTGTGTTTCATGATTAACTTAGTGTCGATTTTAATAATGTGAAAAATATGATAAAAAATAAGTAAAATAGAAGTTCTATCTTTATATATTATTAGAGTATAATGGAATGTTTTGTTCACAATTTTAAAATGGACTATGTAAATAAGGCTTTGAACCGAAATGAAAACTGCGATTTTATATTGTAGATAGAAGATAGATATAAGGAGTACTAGACTATTAGTATATAACATCACTATATAAAATTCCGTGACGAATTAGAAATGTTCCACTTAGAGTGAGACATAGTACATATTAAAATTCTCCGTTATGGTCTACTATGGTTCAAAGTTTGAAAATATAACATGATCTAATAAAGTGTAGTCTTATACTCTAATATACTACCTCATTCACAAAAAAATAGACTATTTTTTATTTCTAATAAAATACTATAAGTGTAATTATTTATTTACCTAAAAAATAATAAATTAGATTTTTAATTATGGATAGATCCAAATGGCAGAGACATTTACGACGAAGATAACCAATGATATACTCTCTTTGTCCACGAAAAGTAGTTCTATTTTGCTTTTTCCGATGTCCACTAATTACAAATGGTCCAATTTCAAAAATAGAAACTTTCTTTCATATTTTATCCATTTTTTTTTCCAATTTCTCATTAAAATCCATGTTGTTTACAAATAAGACTATTTTTGGTCGACGGAAGAGAGTTATAAATTTGTTTTAAAATTAAAGTATTTACTACTACCAAGTCCAATTATGTTTCATTATTTCCCTAAAAAAAATGTAGGATTGAAAGCCTAGACATAAGAAAATGGCATGGAGTAGCGAAGGTAATCGGAACCATAATTGGGCTGTCCGGAGCCATGGCATTCACCTTCTATAAAGGCCCCTCCGTCTACCACGCTTCCTCAACCGCCCACCACTCATTCGACGAAAAGCCGCACTCAAAACACGAATGGATCAAGGGCGCTCTCCTCGCCATCGCCGGCCAACTCTTCTACGCCATGTGGATCACTATGCAGGCCCCACTCCTCACACAATATCCTGGCAAATTAAGGCTCACCATTCTCCAGTGCGGCCTCAGCTGCCTCTCGGCAACGGTGTACGCTGCCGCCGTAGAGAGGCGCGGATCGTCGTGGAAGCTTCGCTGGGATATCAATCTTTTATCCGTCGCCTATTGTGTACGTTGTTCTTCATCTCTTGTGATATCATCGATCTTCGATTGATTGATTGAATGTGAACTTTTGTAGGGTGTGATAGTGACGGGGATGAGTTATTGGTTGCAAGCTTGGGTCATAGAGAAGAAAGGGCCGGTTTTTACCGCCATTTTCGGGCCGTTGGCGCTCGTCATTGCGGCCGTCTTCTCTGCTTTTTTCCTTAACGAAACTCTTCACTGGGGAAGGTTAGTGCACTTTTCATAACGAAACTCTTCTACTATTAGTAGTCTTATTTTATCACGACAAAATTATCCATTTTGCTTATATTTTGAAGTGTCTAAAATAAAATATTTCATTCTATTTTTGAAAGTGGAATTCGTATAGGTCATTTCATTATAAAATTAATTAATTGTCTGGCGAAAATTATCACGAATAAGAATACATATTTTCATTTTGATTTAGATTTTTATTTTAAAATATTTTTATATGCATTGCAGTGTACTGGGCTGTGGATTACTGGTGATAGGGCTTTACTGTTTTTTGTGGGGTAGAAATAGAGAGGCCCATCTTAAATCCCAACAGGTTTTGGAGGAAGCCCATTTAGAGACTGCCACGCCAATATCACACGATGAAAAGAATCCATGAACCTTTTTCTTTTTATTTCATGATAGTTAATTTGTAATTTATAAAAATAACTGCTTCTGTTGTTCAATATTTAGCCAATTTTGTTTCGAACGAAGAAATAAACTCAATGTAAAACAAACAAGCAAGAATAAAAAACATGACGGCAAACCGATGTATATTCCTCAAGTTCTTTTTGAGGAGCTAGCTAGCTATTCCTCAATTTTAAAAATACTTACTAATAAAAGTTTCATTTTGCCATTTTAATTTTTCTAATTTAAAAATGATGAATGTCTCATTTTTGCCATTTTAATCTCATCCGTCAAAATAAACCTTATTTAACTTTTTTTTTTTCAACTTATATATTGTTAGACGAATGAAATATAAGAATTAAAATTTCTTGCCAGAGGTGAAACTCATAATATCTACTCACTCGTTCCTCATTATGTGCTTGTCTTTTCATTCTGAGATGTCCCTTGTTAAAATGTCACATACTATCATTCTGGGAGTATAAAAGTATAAAACTATATAAGGATATAATTCATGTATATTAACTTTTTTTTTTATCGTTCATTTTGTTAATACATTTTGTAGAATGTATGAGTCAAAATTGAGCACTTAATATGGGACAGAGAGTCGCAATCATTGGCAATTTGTGAACGGCAATAAAGGGAATTTTCTTATAAATTTCAACTAAGATGCAATGAATACATATAGGCCACTCATCCATTCAAGATATCTCAATTACTTTGACATTAAAATAGAATGCAAGAATGGGCCTATCATGGACGCTTTCAAACTAAGTGGACACTAGAGTGGGAAAATGAAATTTGAGCACGTAACTAGAGCCACCTAAACTCAGCTCCCTCCCATCACTATATATATTTAGCTCCATTATTACACTAACATAAACAAAATAAACTAAAAAAAAAATCTGGTCTAAAAATGGCATCTCCAAACACAGATGCAGAAAAGTATCGATCCTTCATGAACGAAGAAGATGTGAAGAACATAAACTGGAGGTATGGCTCCACTCCCAACTACGATGTGGTCGACAAGCTTTTCGAAGAAGGCAGAACTAAGGTCATTTTATTTTAAATCAACTCAATATATACGTATCTACAAACAGTCTATAAAAGATGGTCTGAATTAGTTGATGAATGTTGTTCGGATATATAGATATGGTCTCGTGGTTCGCTGGAAGAGAAGGTGCAGAGGCTCGTCAAGACATGGGAGATGGAGATGTTCCACAAAGTCGACAACCATGACTACAAAACTGTCGATGTTCAAAACTACAAATTCAGTCTCAATGGTACTAGTAATTAGCTAGGGTTAATTTTTCAATTATAATTTTTGTGAATTAATGTTAAAATACCCACTGGATATATAGTACTATATGTTAATGTAAGAAACACAATTTCAAGATCATTAATTTTGATATGTTTTTATTGGTGAATGATCAAAGGAAGAAAATTAATGTCTCTAGAAGAGAAGAGGAAGGATGGAGGAGGGTACATCTCATTGCTGAAAACATCCTTACCGGAGAAGTTTCGTTGCTTCAATCCAGAAACGGAGACGTTGGACTCGGCCCACCGAGCTTTCACGACCACTTTTCCACGTGGGTTTGCCCTCGAGATTTTGGAGGTCTTCTCCGGCCCACCAGTGATCGTCTACAAGTTCCGCCACTGGGGGTTCATGGAGGGCCCTTTCATAGGACACCCCCCAACCGGTGACATGGTTGAGTTCTTCGGTATGGCCATTTTCGAGGTACCTACGTCCACGTTCAATCCTTCGGGTTTTTATTCATTTATTCGTATTAAAACGAAATGATGGATAAAAAGTAAGATAAATAGAATCATGTACGATTTTGTCTCATAATTAATTGGATGTTAGAATTGAGAATTTGGGATGATTGGTTGTGGTTGTGTAGGTGAATGAGGATTCAAAGGTTGTGAGGGTTGAATTCTTTTATGATCGAGGAGAGTTGCTTGGAGGTCTTGTCAAAGGCTCAAATTCTGATGATGTTGAAGCTCATGTTTCTTCAAGCTGCCCGGTTTTGAGGAACACTGGTTAATTAGCTTAGAATTTTGTACTTGAATTATTTCCCTTCCAACATAAATACTTGTATCTAATTTGCATGAATTTTCTTCAATAATAATGTATACAGTGGTAGTTTTGATTTGGCAGTCCATTCCCTGTTTTTCTTCAATACTCATAAGTCATAACTCGAATCTCATATCAACAGATAAATCTTCCAATCAAGTCGTAGCTCACTGAAAGTAGGTAAAAACATGAATAATCAAAATAAAATAGGATCTGAACATTATTTATATAAATCAGATAAACATTGTATTCGACTACTTAATTTATAGCCCTCAAAGTTTGGGGATAGACAGATAAACTAGGATAACAAATATATATGAAAACAAGTTCAATCTGAACAAAAACTAAGATAAAATCTAGAAGGATGAATCTTGTCTTATTATATGAATCTCCATTGAATCCTCTAATCATGAACAAGTGGATGATGATAATGATTCACTCCATGAGCATATATAGTGTGTGTGCAGGAAATTAAGTGGGCTAGAGTTCGAAAACCCTAAATCGGAATTGGGCCGCAAAATCTGGCACTGGCACACGGTCCAGGCCTCTTAGCTTGTACAAACAAATTAAGGTTGACTGTTGAAGCCTGCATGCTCAAAAAGTTGAGGCGCATGCACTTGTCATGCGTGAATCGTTAAAGATCTTCTCCTCTTCTTTGTTTGGCTACATACGGTCCATGTAGCCTCTTCGGTGCATTTTTGGCTCTAAATTCTCATCTTTTCATCATATTGTCTGTATTAGACCATTTTATCCTTCGAAACTCAACAAACTCGTTATACTATCAAATTATTGACACAGATAAAAATAGACCGAATTTATCAACCTTAATTAGCCATTGCAAAAGGACATAAAATGGTAACACAAGTCAATTTATTTCTCTATCTCATGTCGTATTAGATGTACGAACAAGAACAACCATGAGACGAATAAAAAGAAGGCTCGTGACAGAGTTTTTGTGTAAAACAAACAGAAAGTTGTTAGCGAACCTCAAAAATAACCAAAAAAAAAGAGAAGAGATTAACTATTTTACATATTTCAACTGTACATTGGCCTAAAACAAGATGCATCATACTCATACACCAATCACCAAAATTTGAACATTCTTCTTCTTCACGTCGATTTCAGCTTATCCAATCCATACTCTCTCTGCAAAAGAATTTTAGTTAGTTTTTACCCAAAAAGGGTTACATATTTTCACACAATTAACTCATTGAGGCTTACCAAAATATCCTTGTTCTGCTCTAGCACTGGCATCAGCAGAGAGATCAGCTTTTGTATGTCTTTCTTGAGAACATCGTCGTCATCTTCTTCTTCTTCGCCTTTGACCTTAAGAACATCCACGAAAGTCCGGCTATCGGGCACCAGCTTCAGGGCGATCTAGACAATGGAACATGAAAACTTGAATATTCATGAAATATGTCATGCAATGCCGATGGTAAGTAATGTTATACTTCTTCGTCTACGAAAAACAGTCAAGTAGTAACATTATACTAGCAGACTATTTTTCGTGGACAGATGGAGTATAATTTGGGAATGCTATGTTATTTTACTTTATAGGCTGCTGCAGAGATCCATCCATGCCATGGTTTTAAGGTGGTGGTGTAAGATTCTTCAACCATTTCCTCCATATTTCTCCCAAAATCCTTCACTAGCAACTCTAACAATACCATAGCAAAATCTAGGGACCTGAACAGTGGAAATTATGATAACAAATTTATCTTAAAGGAATCATGTGTTTTGTCACATAATGTAACAAATGTTGAAACCTGTTGAGCCAAACAAAGGCTTTGCTGCATGTGGGCCCCTTTTTTGCGTTGCCTTCATTTACCTCTTTCTTCAAAATCTCAACCACGTCGCAATATATTGATGGATCAGAATCATGGAATTTCTCTAATCTCTGTGCAATGAAATATAAACTAATTTAAGATTGTAAGCATGGACTAAATAAAGGTTGTTCATTAATCCTGTTTTATACTCCTATTATCTCCGTCCATGAAAAACATTAACATAGTATTAGTAGTGGTCAATACCAGTTCAAATGCAAAACTGGTAACGTAAACGATATTGAGACAAAAAGTAGTTGAAGTATTGTTAGTGGAAATGAAACTTTTAGGACAAATAGTAGAGACAAATTTTGATGGACAATCCAAAATAGAAAAGAAGACTGTTATTCAATTGGGACAAGAACAACAGGACAAACTTCTCGGAAAAGAGAATGAGGAAAATGCCGGGACGGGCAAATGTAGTGTAGTGTGGCATGCATACATGGTTTTACAATGTTCTTGAAGGACATATAAGTCTTTAGACATGTGCGTGTGTTTTGCACACACTGAATGTGACATTATTTGGTTATTACCTCAATGTTGTGACGAATGTCTTGTCTCAACACAGCCATTGTTGGCCCTATCTTATCTGCAAAACAATTCTGTTCACGCAAATAAATCCACAGAACTCAAATAATCTAAATGTGTGTTTGTGAGAGAGAGAGAGAGAGAGAGAGAGAGAGTGACCTAGAACTTGAACGAGCAAATCGCAGAGAGAGAGAAACGGCTTGATCGGAATTTGGACACTCGTGTGAACCGGAGCAACAGAATCAGAAACCGGAAGCGGAACAGCATGATCAGATGCGGCAGTTTTGAGGTTGGCTACTAACAGCGAGACCTCATCAATTGCAGACCTAATCTCCGATGCTACCATCTCCACCTCTCTCCTTCGCTTCATTTGTGCTACTGCTACCATATATATATACTTACAAGAGAAAGAGATATGAGTATGTATGTATGTAAATGCTATAAAGAAGGCGAAGCTGTGGAGTGTGGAGATATATATTACTACGTCAACTCAGAAGCTCTTGTTTTCAGCTGTTAGAGGGAAAATTAAATGCGTTGAATTCCAGATTTTTGTAATGGAATTCTTTATTTCGAACTCGTCTATCCTTTGACAAATTCGTGCTTTGTTTATCCATAATTGAGTTTAATACTCTACCTCATTGCGTAAATTTGATTGCGACCTTTAATTTTGACCCCCACATTATCTCTTCTCTATCCAAAAATCATCAAGTTTAGTCAAATTCTGAGACTCACCTAAGTTGTGAAATCGGAGTTTGAGTAACCAACTTTCGACTTTTTATCAATTATATATCATACTATCTATCTGTATACAAAATGAATTAAAATTTCTAATTTAATATTTCGTTTTCAAATTTTATGGGACTGAATTGTAGGGAGCCAGCAGTCCATGCCTTGGATGTGTTGTGTTGTGCATTTTTAAATGCTACCTTAAGCTAGGAATTTATATTTGTTTCCTATGGGGAAAAAATTGGATACCAGATGCGTCGCAGTCGGTAATGCTGCAATTTTGATACGAATCTACAAATGTTCACACAAGTAAACTAATCTTAATTTTGACCGTACATGATTTTTATGTTCAAGCTTTCATTGTTGCCTCAATGTTTTCACTTTTCATACCAGATGTATACGAGTTTGAATAAATTTTTGTAAAGTGTTCGACAAAATAAACTTTCTAAATTTTTTAAATAATCATGCTATGAATCGCAATGAGTTAATATGACACTTCTTCACGTAAATGAAGAATCACTATTAATTTAAACATATAGGGGGAACTCGTCCTTTAACCAACTTGAAAGAGTTTGATTTTTTCACATAATAATATATTTTCTGTATCCCACTCAAAATGTCCACATTTCCTTCTCAATTTGTCACACTCAAAAAGCCCACTCTCTATTTTTAGAAATAAATCATTTTCTCTTCTCTCCTCATTACAATATTTAACTACTAGTACCTTTTTTATTTCACTTACTTCACCTAACAACTTATCCTAAAATTCCATGCCAAGAAAAAGCAATTTTATGTTATGGTTTCATATTATTGTCATATTTCTTTTTATTTTCTTTACATAAACAAGACTAATGTAAAAACTTGAAATATCATGATTCAATTCTGATTTCAAACTTTGAGTGCCTGGCCATAGTTTGACGAAACTTTATGATTTAAATTGCTATTAATACTTATAAATATATTTTTTTTGTATCGTTGAGTACTTTTAATCAATACTTAAGTACTAGTACGATGTAAGTTAAATGGGGTTGTAATTTTATTAAAATTGTACTTTATTTTTTAGCTACCAGGTAAAATAATCTGCTAACTTCCAGGAGAGGAACATGACCCCAAAATGCTGGCCAAATAAGTTACAAATTTAATTTATTTTAATATCTTAGGAAAGTAGAAGGGAAGTAAACCCAAACCTCATCCACAAATGATTCCTTGACAGCTCTTACTATAGAATCTTAAACATTTAACACTACTATTACATCACCTCCCCTTGAAAATAACCTCCCCTGAATATTTTCAGATTAACAGTAAATTACTACTACTAAATACTGCAGTCATGGGCACATGTCATGCCGGCTGCTTATCCATATTAATCATCTCCAAAATATTCCACTTGTTGGGAATTTTCACACCATTAGAAAATTTCTCCCGTTTTAATAGTATTTCATTTCCTCACCAATTTGATTCCACAGAATCGGGCCATCTTATTTAGATCAATATTGTAATAGCATTAATTAGGACGAGCTGTAGCAATGTAGAAAATTGTTCATATAATTTATTGATGCAATTTCAGTTAGACAACTGCAAAAATATCGAAAAAATGGCAATTGTATCGATCAGAATGACTTGAAAATCCTATTGATCAGCTTGTGAAACAGACTGATGAATCAAACCCATCGCTTTTAACATGATGTAAGATTAGATTTGGCCATTTGATATCGATTAAAGAGCGAAATCATCATTTCATTATTTTTAGGACTTTATTTTAAATTTCATAATTTCATTTTATTTTCTTTTGGGTTTCTAAGTTTTCTAAACTATACGAGTTTCATTACATTATATTCAGTTTTGATTATTATATTAATCAACGTCGATTTAAAAATACTGGAGTTTCTTTGGGAGTATCATATCATCAGTCATCCTTAATCTAGTTAAATGCACATAATTAATTGCAGTCATTTAATTGAAATGCGAAATTGTGGTCTTATATACTTTGACTTGGTGGTGAACGTACGGCGGTATATATCTTGTGATGACTTAATGATATCTTATAAATCACATTATATTTTCAATCTTGTCAAATTAAAAAAATTGAACATTAATTAGGTGATGCTCGATTAAGGATAAGATAATTAATCGAACCTAGATATGTGTATCTAGAACAACTCGTTAAATTTCATTTGACTTGTAAATTAAAATCCTATTTATGCCAATTATTAGCATTTTAAATTCTTCAAACGAATCGAAGGTTAGATCATATAGCTATGTCAACGGCATTTCAAAAAGAAATATATATAAATAAAGAAAATGAAATTGACATTTTGCAATAATAGCAATCAAATTCATCCATTTAATGTAGACATGTCCAAATCAATCAAGACCAGATGAAGATGTGTACAGTGTGAGCATATATGGAGATTCTAGTGAAGATTTGATTCAAATTAAATACTACTTAGGCGGGAATCTTATGAAATTAATAATGAACTTAAGAGAAACAAAACAAAACAAAAACTAAGGAGACTAATTAAATAAACTTATGATCGAAAGGTAGTGGCTTATAACAGCATCTTGACAAATGACGTCATGTCATGTCCTATTAATTAACTTTTTGAAATTATAAAAAAAAATTAAACTTTTTCTAAATATTCCGTTGATTGGAAATCAATCATTTCTAAAATTTAATTGATGAATGATCTACAATTAATTTACACTTAAAGAAGGGCTTGTGTTATTTTACGCATAAATTAAATTTTCAGTTATTAAAATATGTAATAAATTCTAATTATTGATTAATGAATCCTGAATTAAAATTTAATTAGGATGGATGTGACGACATTGAAAATAATCCACAACAATATTCATGGGTCTTAGTAATAGGGGGGAAGGTTTACCTTGTGTAATATATTACATTGTTTGAAGAACCCTAAATGTTAATAGAGTAAAGAATAGTCAACAAGGGAGTATATTATTCGTGGTTCCATGTAAATGGCTAGAAGCATGGAGACATTGAGTATATGAAATGTAGTGAAAACACCCTAAAATCATTAGGGTTTGGAAAATACCTAAATATAGACGAGCATAAACAACAAATTTTAGACGAATGATTTGAAGAGACATACAAATACTAACTACATGTATAGATCAACACTATGGATTCGATCTCATAATAGTACTCCATCCGTCCAAAAAATAGGGTTATTCCATTTTTATCTCTCATTCTGGAAAAATGATACTAGTAATAAATAGTTAAAGTGGAGTGAAATAAAAGTAAGAGAGTGAATAATATAGACAAGAGATTTCTCTATATTATTCTCTCTCTTACTTTTCTCTCTATCCACTTTAACTATTTATTACTTTGTCTATATTATTATATCTCTTACTTTTCCCTCTATCCACTTTAACTATTTATTACTATCATTGTTTCAAAACGAGAGATAAAAATAGAATAGTCCTATTTTTCGTGGACGGAGGGGTATCAAATTAGAAATAATAGTTTCGTTGGGAAATACTACTATAGTACTGTTATGGTCAAATCTCATATGCACGGATAACAATATAGAGACACAATTATTAACAAAAACTAGTACATCTCCAGTGCGACCCACACGGGGTCTCACGCGATGCGAATTACTACAAATTTATAATTTTATATAAGTACAAATTTATAATTATATAAGTACAATGATAAGTACAATGAGTTTTGAGCAATTACATTGGTAAAGTAATAGTCAACTGTGAAAAAATTGTAAAAGAAAACAAAAAGGGAATAACAAACAGAAATATGTTGTGTAAGTGATATCTAAAGTTAAAGGAGTACTACATCAATGATCCATATGGTCTATATATATTGTGTTATTGGAGTACTATATTTAGTAGTACTACTACTACTATTCAAGAATCAAGAGTGAAGGTATTAAACATATTTAATTAAAACTTCATATATTAGCAAAAATTAGAAAGTGCATATTTTTATGGGATATATTATAAAAAGAAAAGAGTAATATTCTTGTGGGAGGAGGAGGAAGTACTATACTAATTATTAATAATTTATGTTTTGATGTTTATAACATAACTTTTTCTTTTCTAGATCAAATAAGCGGCATAGAATAAACAATTAAATTTGACTATTAAGTAAACAGAATCTCCGACAATAATATATGATTGAAATATACAGTTGAAATAGTTTCTTCTAGAAATAGAGGTAGCAGTAGCCAGTAGCACACTTGACACTTATATGTGCTTTTGTATTGATTTTCTATACAAATAAATAATAAATAAATCTGTAACCAAGAATTTATAAAATTGAGTTTAATACATGACATAAGAGCACACATCATATACTGGAGTGGGAATATTTGTTTTGATAATTTGGAATTTTCATTTTATTTAAACATAGTAGGATTATTTGTTTTGAGCAAGTAAAAGAAGAAACAAAGAAAAACTGTGTACAAACAGTTGGTTGAGATACACTAGCAATGGCATCTAATCGAACATTTTCCGTCTCTTTGTATTTAAATGTGAGTACTTGAATTAATATACATAATAAATCTACATTACTGACAACGCCTACCAAGTGATTATTTTTTTTTGGATAATTTTATCGATTTTTTAAAATATTTTGTCGAAATTATTTTGTATTTCTGTCACAAAATTAATTCTAAACTTAATTTTCCTGTGCCAAAACAAATTTTGACCGTAAATGCAAACATGACCTATGATCTTACTTACTATATTAAATTACTCTACGTTGTCGATATGATCATCTCTCACAACTTCCGATGTTCCACAATTCTTTAATTGAATTTCAGTTTCTTATGTTACTATTATTTAGCTGTAAACATTTAAAATAATTTAAGGTAGATGAAGCCTTTTACATAACGTGTGTCAGAATCGAAATTAAAATGATAATGTTAAAATAAATAACTAATTACAGTAAGTCGGAGACCACGTTTGTTATTCATTGTACAGTAGCACACAACTTGTTTATATATGTATATACACACTTTGCTAATGCAACTTGTTCTCACATTCATGAACTATCCCTTATTCTATCAAGTTGATAAGTTCATTCGACACAATAACCTTCTAGAAGACTACAATTAAGATATGTATTTCAAATATATAGTGTGTGCGGTACACATAGATGGAGTACAATTTTTCTAAAAAAAAAATGCTAGCTAGTGGAAGAGTAATACTTATAGAACACAAGATTATGGAGTTTTTAAGTTTTGACTTAAGTAAATAATGAAAATTACTCCTTTTACATCCAAAGTTGTATCAATATTCATAAGAATAATCTTTTGACTTTTTATATACTGGGTGTCCAACGAATATACTCCTCCGGTTTTATAAGAACATACACATAAATTTTGGGCACAAATTTTAAGATATCTAATATTGTGTGTATGATTAGATGGAGAAATTATATTTTAAATTTGAGTGGAGATATGATTAGATATTAGATGTATTGTTTTGAAAATTATTGTAAATATATTGTGATAGTAAAAGTATTATTATAATATGTGGCGAGGTAATGTGAAGAAAAAAATAGCATGCATTTATGGTATAGGAAAAAACTATATGCATATTTTCATGAGACATACAAAATAGAATTTCTAAATTTAAATAATAAGATCCCAACAAATATCACAATCAATTAGTGAAATCAGAGAACAACAGTCAGTCGATACCCGGCCCAATATTCACTCAATAAGTGAGCCCATTTTAAAATATTAAGAGATCAACAGTCCAAATATCCGGCCCAACATTCATTCAATAAGTGAGCCATTTTATAATATGAAACGACAAATATACCCTTGTTTCTCTGATACTCCATCCGTTTCACTGTAGTTGAGTCATTTTATCATTTCGGAAAGTTTCTTCACAGTTGAGTCATTTCCTTATATGATAACTTTTTTCTTTTTCTTACTTACTCACTCTTACTTTATTCTCTCTACTTTATTCACTTTATACTTTATTTTCTCTACCTTTTCCTCTCTCTTACTTTTTTATCTATTTATTTAGCACACCCAATATTCATTTCTAAAACTCTGTGCTGAAAAGTTTAGCCTCAACTATGGCGAAATGGAGGGAGTTTTACAATTTCTGAATAGGGGCAAAAAATTTCAACGACTATGGCAAGTTGCTGATTGACATATTTCATGATGGATGCTTTATGTAAGGCATTTTTCTTCTCAAATTTAGCTGCCAGTTTCTTCTAAAGAACATCGACATTTTTCTCTAGAAAAATGATCGAAAAATACTGCACTCGATGAAGCACCAAATGTAACCAATTCTTTTTAATGTTCCATTATTTATCACTCAGACACTCACTATCTTCTAATTTTACATCATATTCATATAAGGGCAACTAGACATGTTGACAATCGATAGAATAAAAAGCCAAACATTCTTGGCTTCCAAATTGAATTGTTTGATCCATTCAATTTATAATATGCCACCAAGCTACAACAATCTTTTCATTTTTAATCTACTTGATAAACTAGTTAGAAGTGTGAGACCAAATCAAGAAAATAAATATAGTGCAATATACGTATAATTTATGTGAAAAATCAAACTAGTTTACGATGAAATCTAGAAATCGATCAGTCATCCAATAAAAAATCTAGTGCGAATGAAGAGGCGATACAATAAGCGGCTCAGACGACCTAGAAAAACTGGAACATTGAGCTGCTGCTTTCTCAGACTCCTCATTTTGGTGCCTGATCCCTTCCAGCAGCGTCACCACATCCCTCATCGTAGGCCTTTCATCGGGACAAGCGTTCACACACAGCAAAGCTATCCCTACCACTTGCACCATCTCTTCTGTTTGTGTGCTCGAATTCAGCAGCAGCTGCTCATCACCAATGGATGCAAAATCTCCGACTCTACTTCGGAGCTCTTCATAAACCCATGTCACAATGTGCCTCCCCTCCGGTATTCGGGCATCCATCGGCTCCATCCCCGTCACCACCTCTAGCAGCACAATGCCGTAGCTGTACACATCGCTCTTTTCTGTTATCTTCAAGCTGTATCCATATTCTGCACAAAAGTAAATAAACTAATGGATTCGTATTCACATGTTTTAATACAAAACTAATAAAACACGAGAGAAAAGGAAAAAAAGTACTTAATAGTTAAAGTTTGTTCGTGGATAGTGGGACCCACGAGAGTTAAATATTTCAAGTGGACTAATTTTAGGGACAACCAAAATGACTAGTATTATTTGAGGATGGAGGGAGTACTTACCGGGAGCTATGTAACCATAGGATCCTGCCACAACACCTGAATCTGTTGAAGAATCATCCACTAGCTTTGCTAGACCAAAATCTGCAAGAAAAGCCTCAAACATAGGACCTACCAAGATGTTGTTGGTCTTGATATCTCTGTGAACAATTGGAGGGCTACAATCATGGTGTAGATAAGCCAGCCCTTGTGCAGCTCCAATGATGATATTATACCTTGCATTCCAATTAAGAAATGTTTTATTCTCATGAAGCAATCCTGCCAAACTCCCATTACTAATGTAATCAAACAAGAGCAGTCTTGTTTTCCCATTGTCACAGCACCCTAGAAGCCTTACTATGTTCTTATGCCTTATTGATCCTAGCGCTGTGACTTCTGCAGAAAATGAGTCCCTTTGATGAATCTCATCTGCTGTCTTTGGCCACAGTCTCTTCACTGCAATCAGCTCCCTCGTGTGAGTCTCAACGCGGTAGACAATCCCCGAGCAGCCTTTTCCCACAATGTTTGCATCTCTGAGTTGTGTCACAACCTCTTCAACTGAGAAGCTGACCTTTTGGAAAGGGGTGAATTCCCATTGAAGTCCCTTTTCTTCGTCGTCATTAGAAGCTCGGGTTCTGTTGTAGTAATACATTGTTGCCATCATCAGAACTATGATGAAAATGGAGACACTGAGGATGGTCAGATTCCTAACATATCTCTTTGCGTGGCGGCTGTCTTTACTAGGAAAGCAGTTGGTCTTGACAAAACATAGGTTGTTGTTACCAGCAAATGAATCATAAGGAAGGTTCTGGAAGAATTTAGAATTTGGAACTTGACCTGAAAAGTTGTTGTATGAAACATTCAAGGAAACAAGATTGTCCATGTTGCTGAGGACTTGCAGGCTTCCTTCCAGCATGTTATGAGATATATCCATGTTGGCAAGCTTTGAAAAGTTCGAAAAGCTTTCCGGGATGGCTCCTCTTAGGGAGTTCATACTCAAATTCAAGAGTATGTCCATTTCCTGGAGATGACCAATCTCATCAGGGATGAAGCTACTAAGTCGGTTCCTGCTAAGATCAAGTAACTGCAAGCCCATACATAGGCCTAGCGAACGAGGAATAGAGCCCGAGATTTGGTTTCCACTCAGCACAAGTTTGTTCAACGATGAGAGGTTGCCTATGCTTGTAGGGATGTTTCCTGATATCTCATTCATGGAGAGATCCAAGACGTTCAGTTCATGAAGAGATACGAAAGACAGAGGGATCTCCCCTTGAAGCTTGTTTCCGTGGAGATCAAGCAGCTCCAGCTCTTTGCAGCTGCCTAAATCAGGAGGGATTTTCCCGGAAAACCTGTTTTCAGACAGCTCAAGGAACCTAAGACTCTCAAGCATCCTTATCTCCGAGGGTATGTCTCCTTCCAGCATGTTTGATCCGAGGCGTAGCCTGATTAGGCTGCTGCAGTTGCCAATATCAGCTGGGATTTTACCAGAAAGTTGATTTGAAATCAGCAGGAGCTTAGTTAGATTCTTGAGATTGAAAAGCTGTCTTGGAACTGTCCCAGTGAGGTGGTTATAAGACAGGTCTAGATCTTGAAGTTTCTTGCAATTCGATAGCTCTACCGGTATATCTCCTTTGAGATGATTCTGCCATGCAAAAAATAGAGTGAGTTCTCTCAGTTCACCAATGGTAGATGGAATCCCTCCAGAAATGTTGTTGTTGTCAACTTCAAGCTGTTTTAAGCTAGACAGATTGCCTATATAGTCTGGTATTGCACCGTTGAAGTGGTTATCCGACAAAAGCAGCCCCTCCAACTTGGCTAGTTTTTGAAGAGATGGAGGGATTCCTTCAGACAGAATATTCATTGAGAGATCAATCAGTGTCAAACATGAGCAGTTTCCAAGATCTTGAGGGATTTTTCCTATGAGATGATTCTCCCACAAAAGCAATCTCTTTAGATCCTTCAACCTCCCAATTTCTGTTGGGATTTCACCAGAAAGTTGGTTTTGATACACAAACAAGTTCTCAAGACTGGAGCAGTTACCCAACTCTGGTGGGATGGAGCCAGTCAGGTTTGCAGTGTATATCGAAAGCGTCTTGAGATCCATCAGCGCGCCTAAAGTAGCCGGGATCCGGCCAGTTATTGAGGTATCTGCAAGGCCTAAAAAGGTTAGCCTTGTGCAGTTTGATACCTGAGGTGGAATCTCTCCATCAATGAGGCTTCCACCTGCTCTAAAGACTTCAAGAACTGTCAACTGGCCTATTTCTTTTGGGATGTTGCCATAGAGCCGGTTGTCAAAGAGTTCAAGCTGCTGGAGATTGCTGCAGTTTCCTATCTCTTTTGGAATCTGTCCCTCTATGTAGTTGGAACTCAGAGATAGTTGCTGCAGAAATGCTAGTTTTCCTATCTCTTGTGGTATACTCTTTGTGAGGCTATTGAAACTGAGGTCTAAAGTGATGAGGGAGGAGCAGTTTCCCACAGAAGAAGGGATTACACCAGTTAGATTTGTGTTTGAGAGGACAAGAACACGAAGGAACGCAAAGGAGAACACGAAAGTAGGGAATGTGGTGGGGAGATGGATGGATGTGATAGTGATTTCTGAGACAAATTCATGATCTGTGCATTTGATGAACTCCCAGCTGCATGGAGTCTGATCAGTGTGTTTCCACGAAGAGAAGAAGCCGGCTGAGGACGAGGAGTTGAAAGTCGAAAGCCATGTTAGAAGAGACAGGCCTTCTTGGTTCAAAGCTGAAATGGTTGGAAATGTTACAAGTATCAGTTGGAATAAGGTGAATGCTTTGCTTGGCATGGTGATGTTTCTTGAGCTTCTTCTAGCAAAAATGCAATCTTGGAATGATTTTCCATTCATTGCTAAAAGGTGGTTCCATATTTGATGTTTTTTTTCTGAGATATACTAATATTCTTGCATGTTATGTTAGCCATTTTGAGATAAGATCTTATGGTATTGAAAAAAAAATCCTTTCTTGTCCACAAACACATTGTCCCTACTACCTTATACTTTTTGATTGAATATTATTGAATATTTGTGTCACATAATCCAGTGTAAATTCTAAGTTTAATCCAATGGAACATAACAAGTTGCTTAAAGAATATGAGTATATATCCCTCTAAATAATGAGGAGCTATAATATTATTGATCTTCAAATATTTTAATTTCTTTTATTATGATAAAAGTTAAGCTATTAAATGAAGACTTCTCTCTTTTCGTGATTCATGAACCTTCCCAAGAAACCTTTTTTTGACACCATGCAATAATTGGTCTGGCTAAGGTTATAGTATTAAAGAATTTATGTCTAAATAATTATGTGCAGAAAATCTTTGTTTGATTTTTTGGCATCAGTCTTTTTTAAGAGCCCCTCACCATGTGTGCTGACATCCAACTTTTATTTGCTGCCATGTTTCCATTTGTATTTTATCTCATGATATCGACTATTCATTCTTCTTTACAGCAGCTCAAAAGGGACACTCGATGTATCATACTCTCCGGTTCGAGCCTATCATGACATGATCCTAACTTTTAACGCCGAATTTATTTTAAATCTCACCGACACATGTAAAATGTGAAATGGATAAGTTAATTGTATGTTTGACTTTTCAAATTCAATGGAAAATTAGAGCTTTAAGAAAAGAAGACACCAATTCAGATACTAGCATAAAAAGTACATTTTGCTAATAATAATAAGCATTAACCAAGAGAAAATTATTATGGTGATGGCCAAAGTAAGAGTTTGGGCTGTTGTACCTTTGATAAGACACAGTATTGGGCTACAGATGTAGTGGGCCGTGATTACCCAACGATTATTACTTCTAAGCTTATGAAATGTAGAATTTTGATCATTGATATCATAAATTCAAACCTCTAAAAGATTTTAAGATAGTGCATTGGTTGGCCCTATCTTTAAGTATTTTGTATTGATAAAAGCATTTTATATGTACTTCGCTTTCTTGAGCCCTATAGCTAGCAAGAGTGAGAATGAACTGAGAGTTTTACGAGAGATAATCTAAAATCAAATAAAAATTAATTTAAATGTATATTATGAAAATAACAAACATAACAGGGTTATTTTTGTAAATTAGTTTTGTTATCATGAATAAATTAAATAGGTTGCCAAATATTCACTCGGAATTTGTTTACCAGATCATACATATAAGTCATTTTAAAATTATTATAAACTTAGTCAAACACAGTCTATCTTGATTAATTTGCATTTCATAATCTCCTAATAACTTAAACTTAAATCATAAATCTCCATGTGTAAACATTTTGAGTTTTAAAAGTGAGTCTCGTGTATATCTCATATAGCACAATTATTTCAATCGTATTCAGCTATTAAGTTCATATAAAATATCATTACTAATAGCTAAGAGTCGGCTGCCATTTACTATTTGAGGAGTTAATTATAACATTTTAAATTATATAATTAGGTGTTCAGTTACTATTTAATTGAATCATAACTACCTAGCTACAACTTGCAAGAATCCAATTATGCAATAAGTTTACCCCAACCTAATATAGTTCTAAGAATGGTCCCTTATTCTCCCTGTTACGTTTCTACATCCACCTCTTTCTTTTTAGAAATAAATACTTATAATAAAATTATAAAATATCAATTTCTATGAGATTGTGCCTAATTTAATCATAAATTATCAAATGAGCAAACTTTTAGTCTCATCGATCAAAGTGTTATTCTTCATTAGATCCATCAATCTAGATTATATATATAGCATGAGCTTCAATTTTTGGCTAGATTCCTACATTCCGACCCGACAAAGTAGTGAAAGAGCAAATTATGTAAATCTCAACATGTTTCTCAAAGAAACGATCTCTTACCAATCACACATACACTGCTGACAAATTTAAACTTAAGACATTATACATAACTACCTCCTTTAAGAATAGCTGCGGTGTCCGAACTTGTTGATATTGGACTATATATATATATATAAAGAAATTAATTGATTGTTTATTTAAATTCTTAATTATTGTACTTTATTCTTGACATGAGTACCAATTTATGTAACTGCCTACCCAGTTTATATTGCGTCCTCGGTTCCCTCACCTAATTAAAGAGGCATGTTAATTCGGATTTGCACCATCTAATCACGTCCATTTTGAGCTATAAATGCCGAGAAAAAAAATTGATATTGTGAAAGATGTCTTCATCAATAGTCATTATCATATAAAGGCTAAATATAATCAATATATATATTGCATAAAACTATTCGTTTTTAATTTATCATGAACTACAGCTTGTAATTAACTACGTGTCTAAAGATTAAGATTAACTTTTACACACATGTATATATTTCCATGTAACTTTGGATACCAAATTGTTAATCTGGCGAAATATTTAGTTAATTTTTATTTATTAGTCAAAATATAATATTCGTGATGCAATTATAACACTGATGTTTATAACCAACTAGTCATGAATTATTTTATAACTCATCAATTAAGTTGACTAGTCGAATTAGCAACTGACACACATATGAGACATGTATATCAGGAACCAGTTTTTAAAACTAAGAATCAATATTTCACTTTTTGATGTTAGAATCTACTAAGATTCTAATTATGACATGTGATCATTTCTGCTAACTAATTCAAATTAAAATAACATTTACGTAATTCGTACTCCATCATTTTATGTCATTTTATTTACTATTCCTTATTTAGTTAATCCAATTCTTTTATATATTATGATAATTATCACATTATATTGTATAACGTATGTTTTTTTTTTAATATTTACATATTTACTGTCATGATAGTATGCTCAATGATGATATTATGTTGTGTATTAGAATGATGCATGTATTGCTATATAATGATATTCCCTTAATTAGATATGTGATGAGGTTTCATTTAATTCAATGACGGACGCAGAAAATAAAGCTCGTGGGGTCGGATAATATACATAATTAATAATAATAATAATAATAATAATAATATTTAAATGATTATTTTAAAAATTAATTTAATTAATTATAAATATAGTAAATAATTATTTTAAAAAAATATTTCATATTGTGTAGTCATATCTTTTGTTATGAATGATATATATGTTTCCTAGGAATATCTATATTTAACAAAATCTACTTAAAAATTTCTTTGATCATTTTGTAATAGTATTAATTGAATGTTTTTTGCTCGATATGTATTAAGACAACCTCCCAACATATTTTTGCAGCTTATTCAAAAGAATTCAGAAAATACATTTTCGGTCGAATATTATAAACTCCCTTAAAAGTTACTATATTTCAATATTATAAAAGTAATAATCGCTTGATAATTTATAATTAACTTCAAAAATCCAATAAATGAAATAAAAATAGCTTGAAATTATGGTTAATAACATATATATTCTGTAATGATCATGGTGACTTACTACATAAGCCATCTATATGTTGATGTTAAAAGGGATCGACTAATTTTAGTATTTTAAAAATAGGCCGTGTGTGATGCCCTTTCATTTAATTAATTATTAAAATAATTGGAAATAAAAGAAGTGGAATCGTTTCCTTTATTACAGACTATATCTATTCTTTTTTATAGTCTCTCTCCTCAAATCCCCAATCTTCCTTATTACTCCAACTGATTCGTCCTCTCTGTTACTCCGACGAAGGCCAAACCATGGGGTGGAGCTCTGCCGTGTGGGGTCGGAGATGCTGCTGCATAGGGTCGGAGGTCAAAAAACTGAAGTTTCTTGACAGCCTCAATGAACGGCGGTGGGGTCGGTCGACCCCACCCGACCCCACCTACATCCGTCGTTGATTTAATTGAAAGTTTGAAACTCACAACAATATCTATCAATCACATTATTTGTTCTATGTCATTGCACTACTTAAACAGTGTCAGTACAAATGAAACGGTTTTGATGAGCAGACGGATGTGGTTTAATCTTATAATGATATTGAACAATATGTATAATGATATCACAAATATTAGATGTAAACCTTTTTTAAGATCTAATGAATCAAAATGTACTACTTCGATTATTAAGACCATTCATACTTTAGTGTGATATACTATGTAAATATACATGTCATTTGCTCAACAAGACGATCTAGGCGATCTACTTCTATTAGTATCACAACATCGAATAATTATATTTTCTATCGCCAATCAAATATTATAAGGATTTCCGTAGTTCATTGCACGGATACCAAACAAATCACAAAATATTAGTAAAATAGTGATTTGTGAATTTCATATAAACTAGTATAATATGTACTATATGTGATATACACGCAATCACAAATGCGCAATCAACATCATATATGTGCATCACAATCCACCTACTAACATAAATTGCAATTAGTAACTCCATGTGCCATAATTATTTGACGTGTGAGAAAAGAGTAGCAAAACCACCCCCACACCATCAACACAAGTGAAGAAATAGGACAAAATTTCATTATTCTCTCATAAAGTATAATATAATATTTTATAGACATCATTATATTTTGCCACTAGTCCCCTTCATGGAATTGTGACATTTAACTTCCAAGAATCAAGAGAGAAAAAAAAGGATTTGAAAAGGGAAAGAAAAATTAGGAATTAAAATAATTAATAATCCTTCCCATTTAATAAATCAAGGGTGGAGTAAAAATCATAGGAGGCGAGATCAAAAGCGCCCCAATCATCCGGTGTTAACAGCCCACAGTCTTCCACCTGCACCATCGGCTGCTGCTGGTACGCGAAGCTCGGCAGAGTTGTACCTTCCTCCCACAAAATATCCTCCTGCTGCATCTCAAACCCATAAAACTCCTGGCTACTAACATCCTGACACGTGGACATCTTAGGCATCACCTGCTGCTGCAGCTGATCATCTCCAATCAAACCAAACGGCGTCGTAACGTCGTCGGAGGACGATCCGGTGCTGGCGGCGGCGGGGCTGAGCGACGACTCGGCGCTGCCGTGGGTGACGTAGTTGGCGAAGACGGCGGCCATGTCAATGCAGGGGGCGGCGGGGGCGGGGGCGGCGTAGGGGGTGGAGGCGGAGGAGGAGTGGCGGCGGGCGCGGCGGGATTTGCGGCAGCCGCCGCCGACGGGGACGTTGCGGAGGGAGCCGCCCTTGGTCCAGTAGCGGCGGCAGGCCTTGCAGAAGTAGCGGGGCTGGGAGAGGCTGTAGTTGTTGTAGTAGCAGAATTTGGTGTTGGAGGAGGCGCAGCGGGGGCAGCTGGGGGCGATCTCCGCCGTCGTGTACTTCCATTTGCCGTCCATCGCTATCATGCTCATTGGATTTTATTTATGGCTTTTGAATTTAGAGAGAGAGTGTTAAGCATTAGATCCAAAAAAATGAGAGAGGGAGTGATATGATGAGGTGAGGAGGCCTTTATATAGAAACTTTATTACTAGTTCAAATAAAATTAAAATATTAGTACTATTATCTATACAATTAAAGCATCAAGTATAAACACTACTCTAGTGTAATGCATATTCAATGTTGTCTTTTTCATTTTATATTTAGTTTAATATTATTACATTATTAACATTTGCAATTTTTAATAAAACTTATTAAACAAAAATTTGATTGATTTATATTTTCTATAATTTAAATAAATGAATAAACTAGTAAATTGATAATTGACTTTCATAAAAAAAAATATCAATAACAATGTTCAATACGTATATTAGTATATAGGGGTGCGTTATATTGCTAACTCATCAATGTTGTGTATTAAAAATGTCAACACGATGACATTAAAATGTCAACACATAATATCAACACATTATATTGAAGTTCAACAAAATTATGTGTTGACATTTTAATGTCATCGTATTAATATTTTTAATACAATGCGTTAATGAGTTAGCAAGTTAGCAACTTAAGAAAGTTAATAATTGATCACATTCCTTAATATATAAAACTAAAATATAAATGTTAAATATGCATTAAATGAAAGTGGTGCCGTTGATATGTAATATGAACATTTAACTAGTACTAAAATATCAGTCATACTTGATTTGCACACATCTTGGATGCAAGCTAATAGATTGTAATTTTATAGGCTCAATTCGAACTTTTAAAAAATTAGTGGATTATTCGATTAGTTCATCGGTTTCAGAAGACTGTTACAATATACCTAACTATAAGTCACACGTGTCTAAACGACAGATTTAGGTATAAGAGGGGTCGACGGGACCTCACTGTTAGCCTACTAAGGTTGAAAATTTTCATTAAATAAGGCATTTGAAAGTACTGCCGACTCCATGGCAAGACACTTCTAAGTCATTCTTCGTTCGTCATCCATTCTTTTCGTCATCCATTCTTAGGGACAGCCGCCTCGCCGCATCTATCTTTTGACGATGGGACGACCTTCGTAACTGTGTCCCATCTCACGGCCACCAACGCTCTTTCATCGTAATATTTTAGTTCCATTCATATGTAAACATGCTACTTTTTTTCTCTCTCTCGGAAGAGGTGACTATTGGACGGTTAGCGAGCCGTTAGGAGTAAGGAAGTATAGACATGTGAGGAGGAAAATGGGATATTAAGACATAAGCATGTTTAATTGAGGCAAAGAGGTTACGTTTGGGTAATGTGGCATTTCCCCATTGGTTGTTGATGACCGCGATTGATGCCTATTGGTCAATGCCATCCCTCCTCAAATTTTCCATTTTGGTTGATTTTTTTCTCTATTTCATTTTTGCATCACATAGTTTGTTGAATTTTAGACAACGAGTTTCTTAACAACCATCTTGTTTCATTTGAGTAATATTTCCACTTTTATATTGCCTACAAATTCTATATTTCAGTATTATGTATTTTGTTCTACATTTGAATCGCTTGTTTTGGATTTGAACGTCTTGCAAACAATATGATGGATTATGTCTAAATATATTGAATTGATATTTTCAAAATTATAGAGCGAAGTTAGTTTTACAAAATATTTGCTTTCGTTATTATATTTTTTTGAAGGTAAGTAGTTTCTAAAGAAGCATAACTACGGTAGCAGTAAAAAATAATACTCCATCCGTCTATAAAAAATAATCTTGCTTTTATAATTTTGGGATATCGACAAAAAATAGTCTAATTTCTAAAAATGTAAAGTTTCTCTCTCATATATTATCCATTTTTTTCGCTCTCCTTCATCCTTTTTTTCTCTCCTTTCCTCGCTAGTATTTACCAATCTCTCACTAAAACTCGTGCAATCAACATATAGAATATTTTTCTTTGACGGAAAGAGTAGTATATTCAAAGATGTTTGTTGGAAAAATATTAGGAACTTACGAGATTTTCACCTAACTTTTATCACCCTTTCTTCTATTTCTCAGAGCTTGTGTGATTGCTCGTTTAACTTGGTCAAATCCTGATTCATTTTGCAACTTTAAAAATCAGTCTTGAAAAATAACAATGTTTTGAGTTGTTTGTAATTATCAAATGGTGAACTTTTTTTAAAAATAAATTGTGTACATATATGATATGCCGGTCGAGAAATCATACATCACATAGTGAGTTAAACCTATTAATACAAAATACGGTGGCGTTTCACTGAAAAACATCAATATTGTATTAAACATAAGTAACCAAATTTTTCCTTGTGGGAAAATTGCGAACAAGTCCAATTCACGATTTTCCTTTGGAGTTTTAAAGTTGTAGAACATGTAGAAAAATTGACAAAATATCATGATTTTTCCGACAACTTATTCTTATTTTTTAGAGTGAACTACACAACTAATCCCTGATCTTGTCATAAAATATACCAATGGTTCCTAAAAAATTTTATAGCATTTTTGGTACCTGACAGTCTTTTATACCCTTCTGCATTTGAAAAATCTCCTAAATGCCATGGAGGGCATTTTCGGTATCTGAAAATTACAATTTTGGTACCTCTTCGATCATGCAATTATTTTGAACATACATAAAAGCACCTTTTACAACAAAAATATTTTCTTTTGAATTAATTCACTTGAATTTTTTAAATAATTACTTCAATAATGTATAGATTAGGCTTTATAATAAATTTTTTTTTACTATAGTTCACTTTAATATTTTTATTAAAAAAATGTGTTACTTGCAAGAGTTCGCTTTAATTTATGTTAGATATAATTCACTTAAATTTTAATAATTACATTTAAAAAATATTCTTCATTATACTATACTTTAATTAACGTAATTAAATATCTATTTTTCACTTAATTATAGTAACATTTAAATATTTAAGTAACATTTTTTAAATAAAAAATTGCTATAATTCACTATAATATTTTTTCTTCTTAAATTTTAAAAAAATTTAGTAAAATTTTAAGTAAAAATAATTCCCACAAAGAATTTTCTATAATTCACTTTAATATTTATATTTAAAAATATTACTATTAAATATAATATTTTCTTCGCAAATACATATATTAATATGTATAAAAAATAATTTTTAATTTTAAAAATAAATAAAGCATAATTAAAACATATGGTTTCTTATTTAAAATTTTGAAATCATAAAGCATCAAATATTATTTAAATGAAAGTATAATTGAGTTTATAAAAGAAAATGGTGATGGAAGAAAAAGTGGAAAAAATTAAAAGGGCAATAGAAAGGTCTAAAATGCCCCTGAACTTAAAATTTCACACTAGTGGTGCCTAGGGTTACTTTAGTCTTATCGTACCAAAAATGATATAAAAAAAATTTAGGCATCATTGGTGCATTTTTCGACAAGATCAGGGACTATCAGTGTAGTTCACTCTAAAAATACTCCCTCCGTCCCAAGTTACTTGAGTTGTATTCCATTTTGGGTTGTCCCAAGTTACTTGAGTCCTTTCTTTTTCTGGCTAAAAACAATACATCTAATGTCACATTCTTTATTCTTTCTTTTACTTTACTCTCTCTTCTTTCTCTTACTTTATTCTCCCATCTACTTTATTTAACTCACTAAATACAATTTTCTTAAATCTCGTGCCGAAAAGAAACGCTTCAACTAACGCGGGACGGAGGGAGTACCATCTATCAAATCTTCAATTATTTTCGGGAAATTCGTGTGTTAACTGTTAAACGTTATACTTTTGGGAATGGGGATGGGCGTGTGGTGCATTTTCCTAGAAAGAAGTTATTATTTCTTGACTCAAAACAAACAAAATCTCAAAAGTTCAACTCACTCGAAGTTGATTACAAAAATCAAATAATTCGGTGATTTCATATTCATAGCCATTTCAATACATGCAATTCATGAATCTTTATAATTATTGTTTTATATAACTGGAACCCTTTCCAAAATATTTTCACCACATTTCGTCGGCAAGCCTTTGGACAAATACATCGAACTTAATTCACTCACCTAGGGATCGGTAAAGAATTAATGTAATAGCTAGAAGATAATTATAATAATTAATTGTATTAGTTAATTCACGTCAAATGGTGCACTCCACATGCCCATGTGCCTACGTGGCAAGATTTGGTGAAGTTTGATTTCTTAAACTCCACTAAATCATGTTGGTAAATCGTTTTAAAAGTGACTAAATCATTAAATAAAGGCCCAAATATTATATCTTAGTACTTCCTCGAATTCAGTCATTCCCCCTGATTCAGTTCCTCAATTAACTGTGCGTTCATTTCAAAGTCAACCATTTCATAATACAAAATTAAATTATAATCATTAAAAAGGTCAAAACTTCGTGGAGGGTTAATGTCCTTTTGCTCATAGATTTTAGTCAAATGATCGATCACATAATTAATTCAACTCACTTGAAAGATTTTCTGATTTTTCCTTCTGCTCAAGCAATGTATATATAGCATAAGAATATTTAATTCGAGGTTTGATTTTTAATATCGATGTATGAATGATGGTAAAGAATATGAGCCAAGGGACCGGATACTAGATATTTCCTTTCAAAATTTTAAAATAAAATTATGATTTTTTTTGTCTTTACCCTTATTTAATGAAGTACTAGTATTTATAATTTAGTACTCCCTCTGTTCCATAGTAATGGAGGCAAAACTTTTCGGCACGGAGATTGAGAAAAATTGTGTTAGGTGGTTAAGTAAAGAGAGAATAAAGTGGAAAATGAAAAAGGTAGAGAGATGAAGATAGAAAAAAGTAAGAGAGAGTAAAGTAGGTGTGAAAAAATTTGTTGACTTTTACTAAAAAGGAAAATGACTCTATTACTATGGAACAGACGAAAATGGAAAAACGCCCCTATTACTATGGAACGGAGGGAGTAGTAATTAGTTCTATAGATTCATTTATTAAGGTTATTAGTAAAAATATAGAGGTTAAATTTATGCAAGTATTTTTAATTTGCTACAAAATGAAAGCAAAAATTCATTATATTTATCATCATTGATCTTGATTTGTTTTTACTATTTATATTACTCCATTAAATTCTTCACACTTCAATCATTTAAATGAAATTAAATTCAACACTAAATTCATTGTAGCTGCAATCCAAAGGATATAAAAGAAAGTAAAAATGTAAAATTGAAAGGTATGGTCAAATATTTATTAGTACTAGCTAGTTGCAAAAGTCTCAAGGAAATTCATGTGGGTGTTTTGGGTCATTTTCGTGTATGAGTTGTGCAACGAGACACAAGAAAGATATTAAAACTCAATTCCTTACACGGATCTAATAATTACTATAGTTTTCTTGGAAATAAGCCTTCTCCATACCTCATTTTTCTAACTATATTTACAAACAAGCGTAAAATAGGTAGTACTTCATTTCATTGTAAATTAGTGTTCGTATTTTTTCCGGATGTCACATCGATAGTTGTTTATTCTAAAGAAATATTGATCTTTAAACATAAAAGACTGTTCAAAGCTAGTGGGTCATAGAGTACTATTATAAACACAAAAGACGAAATGAGATATAATCATAGTGAACTTCGGGAGGCATAGGGACGTCTGCAATAGAACCCCTATTATAAGTTTTGTACTAATATTCATTTCTAAAGATTACGAATAAGTGCAAAATATTATAGGCGAGTCATATTTATTTCTTGGGTTGTCCAAATGGTAATCACTCGTTATAATGATCGGAACTTGGGAAGGTGTAGGGATGTGCAAAGAAAGTCATGATATATGTTTGAATTGAGTTTGATGGAATAAAGATTTAGAAATCGTTTGCATGTGGGTGATGTTGGTCTAATTTGGGTGTGTGAGGGGTCCCTAATTCCTCAGGTGCTCTTTCTAGCTAGCTACAACAACTATATGTTTGCAATTAGGTCATGTGGTATAACAAGTTGGAATGTTGGATGATATTGTAAAATTTTGAACCGTCCTAGAAAATTTTGTCACTTCCATTTATAATAATAAAGCCTACACAACTCATCACACATTGTAATATAGCAAATTAAAGGTTGCATTAAGATATATATAGTTCATAAGTTACGGTTGGAATTTGATCTTAGTTTTGAATTAAGAAATTAGTCATATTTGACTACATTTACACCGATGCATATATTGGTTCTTAGTCACACAAAAATTGTTACACTTCACTCGATCAAAATCAGTTTTTGGACTATATTCAAATTCAGCATAAGTGAGGAATACTTGTCCTATTATTATCTTGGTTCCATTCATATTTTATCTGACGAGTAATTACAGCTTACACCATACTTTTTCATAGAATTTACATATTTTGATAGTAAGATTACGAAATTAAAATGGAGAATTCTATTGTTATATTTCCTCAATAAATGGGCCGAAATTCGGGCTTTCTTTAACCCATTCAAATAGCTCAAATTTACGCTTTCTGTAAATAGGCCAAAATCAATCCACCTTGGGCCGGCCGCGTTTAAATAGATTTTATCATTTTCATGTTTGTACAATCAAAAGGAAAGATAAAGTATAATAATTTTGTTTGTTGGTTTAGTGGCAGAGTGATAAATGTGAGACCAAACTATAAATTCACTGTGATTGAATGACATAATACGAGCACATTTATATTATTAAATTGACAAAAAAAAGGGATACAAATCAAGTCATTAATTTAATAAGGTAATTCTTTAAATACGGAGTACTATAGAGAGACAAAACTTCATTGTTATTCCTCTCAGTCTTCGTTTTTTCTTCGATTTAGAACTTAAAGTCTCCATCCATTTGAATACTAGTATGATTTTATATATTATATAATATAATGTGTAATAAAATGGTCAAAGTCCATTACGATAATATCACTAGAATACATATATATTTGAACTTTCACTAAATCAACTTCTTCTTTTTTTTTTCTAGAATCATATATTCCCTTTTTCCTAGGTAACCTTGAAGTTGACATTCAAGTTCTTGTTTATGTGAACTAAAATCGGAGCTCAATATCTAAGATTTCTATTTTAAATGGTCTAGCTAAGTTTGACTCAATAATAATAATTTAATTTTGTTCTTATTTATTTTGTTGAATAACTAAAGGTGCATTTTTGTTCGTTAAAACGCCAACAATATCCTTTCATTTCTAGTCACTATATATGAGAATATAGTATCTTATGATTTTTTTTTCCCATCAAATGTCTAAATTCAATAATTTTGGCATATTCTATAATCTTTGAGTCTATAACCAACTAGACAAACACACCTCAGATAAACAAATGAAACTTTACTTTTTTTTATTAAACGAAGGTTTATTTCTTCTAGAGTTTCTTCATTATAAATATTTGAAATAATTAAAGTGTAGGGTGCGAAGAAAAATGAAAAGTTTACGATCCAGCACAAAAAGACAAATTGTTGACCCAACTAATCTTGCAATAAACTTCCAAAAGCTACTTTTGGCCAATAATATTTTGTAAGAAATGTGAACATGTATACAACACACGTTATATGTACATTATTTATATGCTATCCCTCTTAAAAGTTGAAATTTAAAAATAATACTCTCTCTGTAGTAGAGGCATTTCTTTTCGGCACGGGATTTAAGAAAAATTGTTTTAAATGAGTTAAGTAAAAGGAAATAAAGTAGAAATGAAAAAAGTAGAGAGATGAAGAGAGAGTAAAATACTTTTTGCCATAAAAGGAAATGACTCAACTACGGAGGGACAATCCGAAAAGGAATACGACCCAGCTACAGAGGGACGGAGGGAGTATCTTCTAATTAATTAGGCTTGTATATAGTAATTAAATTAAATTACTGAATACTGACCTCAAATATGTACACCTAGCTAGCTCGAAAACCGATGCATCACAAAATTCTCGTTATCAAAAGTTCTTGAATACAAATTCTATATGCCTATTATATATTCCCTCCATCCCTCTGTAGTGCATTATGCATTTGTACACAAATACACTAAATAGATTAATAGAGTCATGTGCAACAAAATGAAGAAAAAGTGAGGGACAAAAATTGAGGCCATATGTCGTTAGAGGATTATAAATAAACGGTTAGTGAGTTGAGTTCGATTTTAGTTTTAAGAATAATATCAAGAAGCTACGATAAAAATGATGCAACTTTGTTAAATTTCAATAAACTAGGTTTAATTTTAATTTTAATTTTGATTTCAAAAGAAAGAGAACTCTCATGAAATGTCTTTTAGGCTCAACATTACATGTCTGGCTCTGATGCGGCTGTGACCCTTTCAATGCTTTGTTAGATATAAGATGAAGATCAATTGAAATTAATTATCTTTCTTCACCTTACTTAGGTCATTTTTAGACAAAGTGAACAACTTTGACTACATCAATTATATATTGTGCTAGCAAATTCGCCTTAGTATTTGACAAAGAATGGATCGTTTCCTAATTGTACTACGGTAAAAATTATCTAGTTATTTAAGAATTATGTGTAGATTTGTTTTTAGAAGATTTAATACTGTCCCATCAAAATAGTGTTCTTGCATTTTTCAGTTAAGAAAAACATTCAATGTTGTTCGGAGTATATCTTATTTGCAATAGTTTTATCTTTGCTCTTATTTATTGCTGAGGAAATAATTTCATAAACATTAAATAAATTTAGTTTTGTAATGACGTACTATCTTTTAAATTTCTACTACAAGATATACATTTATCGTACTAACCAATTTTGTTCTAATTTATTAAAACTAGCATGGAAGTGTTCAATCGAATAGATTACAAAGTCTATAAAAACTCTCGTAGGGCATTAAAATAATTAAAAAAGGACATGTATTTATCCACTAACCATAATTTAGACACCGGAGCACGGCTCATTGTCATTGATTAGGTAATAATTGGAGTAGTAGCAGCCAATCAAGAATCTGTATCAAAGTGTATTATTCATCATTAAATGGCTTATTTTTAACATACTAAAATGATCGTCATTACATATTTTTAGTAATTAGTAATTTTCTAACACAGTATAAAATTAATACTTCATTTTCATCTGTCTCAATTAAAAGATAATTGAAACATTCTTTTGACACATGATTTAAGAAAGTGATGGTAAACAAGTTGAAATAGAGAGAATAAAGAAGGATAATAAAATATAAGAGAGAAAAAGAAAATGAAGTATGAGAAAGAATAATTTTTTGTCAAAAAATGAAATGACTCAACTATACCTGAAAATAATTCAAAATAAATTACTAGTTCAACTCAACAAACTTGGAATTGAGGAAGCATACAAAAGTATGATTCAAATTCCAAAAATACAAAAAAGTGGCATTTACTGATGAAAATTACCTCTAGTACTCACTGACAGATTGTTTGTTAATAAATTTTTTACACCTAATTACTAGTGGATTTCCGACAAAAATATGCATTTTTTAAATTTTGGAAACTCTTCTCTCTAGTGAGGTGGAACCCATTCTTCATGAACAATACTTTAATTATTTTTTCTCTCTACCTTTTTTTTACGTTACTAATTTTGCATTAATCATAGTGTTGAGAGCTCAAAGTACATATATTTTTCTAGGATGAAGGCCGTATTAGTTTTAAATGAGACAATTAATAACAGACGGATAGAATATATTACAAGGCAACGGAAAGAAAACACTACTTCTTGCCTCTTCAAATCTTTTGACAAATTCAAACTCAGATCCTCAAACCCCAGAACAATACAAATTATACAATACACAACTGGCCAATAACTCTAAAATACTCCTAATATTATATTTGAATTCACACATATATATAATACCCTTGCTCCATTGACAAACATAGCTTACATATTCGCCATTGCCAAAAAACAAAGCAAACAAACCAACATTTACCACTCATGGACACGCCCGATTTCTTTTCCGGCCGGTCTCCGTCTCCGAGGAGGGAGCTCCAAGGCCCCCGCCCCGCCCCCCTCAAAGTCCGCAAAGAGTCCCACAAAATCCGGAAAGCACCCGCCGCCCACCCCCAGGCGCCGCCGCTGCCGGTGATAATCTACACCGTTTCCCCCAAAATCATCCATGCAAACCCTAACGACTTCATGTCTCTAGTCCAACGCTTGACCGGCCCCAACGCCACGTCACCCTCCATCGAGCGAACCAAGTCGCCCGACGTGAGAAAAACGGCCCAGGCCGATGGGGTCGAGATAGATTCCATTATTCGAAAAACCGGCCAATTTCCCGGGATTTTATCGCCAAATCCAAATGCACTTCCTCAAATCCATCCGAATTTGTTCAATATCTCGTCGGATAATAATAATTATTTCCATGATTTGAGCCCAGTTTTATATAGCAGTAGGAATTATTCAGAAAACAATCTCATATCGCCAAACACTTTGGATCTCTTCCACAGCTTATTTGAGGTGCAATCGCAGGAGGAGCTGCAGGGAAGGTAACCGTAGGGATTGAATGGGATTCTGGTTTCAGACAAAAGGGGAATTTGCTACGTTATTCCTTAATTCAATGGCCATGAATTATGAATCAATGTGAGGTTCATGGCTGTCTTTAGCAAGTGGGCGCTATTTAATTCATATTCATTATTATTTCTATACATCTCTTTTGCAATTGAAAAATTAGTTTTGTGGGCCTTTTTAGGTTTTAGGCTCAAATAGTTGGTTTTTGGTTTACGTTCGTTGATTGTATTTGTAGACTTGTAGTAATCATCTTAATTAGTTTATGATAGTGATTCATTTTTTTGTCACATTTAGACTGGACGACTGATTTTGCCGTCCTTGTAGTTGTAGCCTTATACTCATTCAAATACAATTTGTGTGTGTGAAATCAACAATCAATATTAATGTTCAATCAAATCTTACGTTAAGTTCTGGTCATTTCCGACTTCCGAGACTTTGAAAATCAGCGGAAATATAATGAAATTTGGCTTTGTATACAGTCATCCCACAATCAATAAAATGGTGAAATAATGCTAGCACTAAAAAACAATAGGTGTATGTAATTGGAGGTTGTTAAACAATGTTTGTCTATTCATAAAGAAAAAGATATTATTTCGCTCAAAAACATCCATATAGGTAAATTAAATGTAATTGATCTGACTTTTTGTTGGGTAATTGAGAACAAATTTAAAGTTCATGATTTTTTTCAACCAATTTTTTAGATTGTGAGACAGCTCTGAATTTAACAAAACTTCATGGGTTTTTTTCCAGCAATTGTTCATTCTTATTATTAAAAAAATATGTGGATTTTGTGTATACAGTTTTTGCAGAAGAGCCCCTATATCGAATCACGCGTATATTTTGTAATTGACTTATGAAAAAATCAAATTCAAAAATGAAAAAAAATAAAAAATACGTATGATTCTGACTCATTAAATTGTAAACATCACTTCGTTGTTCGTTCGGAACGCATGCCTTTTATTTACGATGTAAATAAAATTCAGGTTAGAGATTAGATAATTAAAGAGATAGTAAACTTAGCTAGTAGCACCACCTTCTGCGTTCTTAACTGTTGTGAAGCGTCTTGATGTTTGTTCATTATAATCAAAATGTCGTATGATAAATTAGTAATATAGGCCTGCATTTGACCAGTGCAATATTTGTAGCAACTGGACCTATGTTCACATGGAGTATATTGTAATGACATAGCACATATTATTCCTTGAAGTATATAATTCAGATGGCTTTAATTATGAAGAAAAAATAAAGTAACGTGCGTGGAATGCTTATAAATTTGAAAAAATATTGTTGTTTTGGTTAAAAAGGAAAAAAACTGAAGTGATTAATTGAAAGGTAAAGGTAGATGATGGTGCAAAGATTAAAATATAATTTAGGCCATTATCCGTCCACCTAATACACGGAGACGTGTATAATTAGTTAAAAATTAATGGATTAATTAAATTCGACGGCCATCTTAATTTTTTATTCCTTTTTTATTTTACTAATTATTCTTTTGCCGATGAATACATATGGCAAATTAATCCTCGCTTGTGGAATATATTTTCCATTTTTTTGTTCATTTTTACTTTTCCTTCCTATTCGATTATGTATGCAACTACAAGAACGGAAAATTGATAGTGGTATGGAGTATTAAATTTGATATGTTCTCATTTAACACAGAAGAAAATTAGCATTTGATATTTTCTCATTTAACACAGAAGAAAATTACTCCATAATCTATTGAGTTACATTATTAAATTTCCTTTATAACTTACAAGAAATTAGATTTGGAAACTAATCTTACTTCCGTCTCACCTATCAAATAAGAAATTAAAGTCAATTGCGAAAAATGAAAAGAAACAGAAAAATATCAGCTACTTGAACAAGTGGGGAAGCATGATCACATTTTCATCTTTATTTTCATCATCTTTTTTATAATTTGACGGCAACGAATATATTAAATTGGCCCCATCTTTGAATAATTAGCCCAAATTTTATCTCTTATGGAGTATAATGAAATTATTAAATCTACAACGTAAAAAGTTTGCGAATAGTATCAGTGCAAAGCTATGCAAATAAAGCATTTTCCCAAAAGTCTATGATAAACAGTAGTAATTTTTTTAAAAATAGCCAATGTGCCATTTTAGGAAATGAAGTACAAACAATTGCAATATCAAAAGAAATCACATTTCAATATATATGGCCTGCAGCCTCTTAATGTATAACTGCACCATCAATTAACTTATAACCTATATAAGATTAATTTTCACTATGTGTAGCATTTTTTGATGTTCTTTTACCTTCAGCTTTTTGATGGGGGTAGAAATCTGATCAAGACAAAAACCATGGGAAAATCAGTCATCAAATGCTTCAGTTTCTCACCTTCGGAAAAACAGCCACGTACGATTTTCATGGCCAGCACTTGACATACAAGCCTAGGATGCACCTAAATCACTAGTAGAAGAATCAATCTGTGGACTGGGTAGGGCTCCGGTCATCACATTTTTTTCTTGTCCAGGGAAGCTAAGCAACTTATCCTATACATGAAGGATGATTCGATGGGGCAGCTGGTTTTTCTCTAAATACACCCCACAGATAATATTTGTTTTGAAATCCTGCAGAATGATCATCCAAGAGTTTTGGTTGCGTAAGGATTAAAATGCGAAAAAGCAATAGTATTACATGACATCAAGGAACAATAACTTACTCCAGTAGCGCAGAGGCAATTCTGTCGAAGTAAAAATCAATAGCTCGGCATTCTGCACAAGCCCTTTAAAAGCAAGTTCTTTATGAATCATTTCCTGAACCAATTGCGCAAACACTTGGTTGCTTTCATGAAAAAGTATGAAAGGATTAAGTCAATGCAAAGGAAAAAAAGTACTATAATAGACATTGTATGGGGTGAAAATTTATTTGAATTGATACCGTATCTTGGATGGAAAGAAATAGAGTGCGATGCTATCGCTATTTGGTTCTGAAGTCTGAAAACTTTTTGGCCATATGTCGGATTTTGGAAGCATTTCAAGATGGAGGATTGGCTGAAATTGAGAGGCTTCTGCATATACCATATGGCATGCTTTGTTCGAAATGTGAGCAACAAGCTCATCAATACTGTCATGCTTAGAATTCCGAACGTTGAAACTTCCCCTGTCATTTTTACAAGTTAATTGCTGTTGAGCATGCCTATAAAAAAAAGTGTAACTAGGTAATATGCAACCATATTGTGGAGTTTCTTACCTCCAAACTGGCATGGCGATTGGTTGAGCAACTGAGTAATCTACATATTTGTCTTTGCTCTGTTGACTTGTAGAAATCTGCTCCACTTTGTCCTCTGGTCCTCTGCTTTTAATACGGCCATCGCTTGAACCTAAATCCTTTTCTTCAGGGCTCAAGTCAGCAAGCTCCTTTGCATGAAGAGGTTGAGCAAAACCGGTTCGAAGCACTTTCTTCTTTTCACTTAAACTCTTTGAAGCCCCATCACTTAAAATGACAGGATGATCAGTAATTGACTTGAAAGGTTTAGTCTGATCTTTCTGCTCACAGCTTTCATTTTCTTTCATGCTCGAGGGTAATGTTGAATCAATCCCCGGTCCAATGCCCTCATTGATGTCTACCTTTATATGTTCATCGTAAGTTGTTGTATGAAGTCTATGTTGGACTTTGGCAATGGTGGATCCCATTTTATTTTGTGTTCTCTGTCTCTGTCTCACCTTCGTTTTCCTGTTCTTGATCTTTTTTTTCTCTTGATCATCACCTGCAAAGATGAGATGATCTGCATCGGCACCTACGATGCCAAGATCAGTATTTGATTCAAAAGTTTTAGTTATGCATGTCTGACCTCTCTGCTCACAGCCTTCATTTACTTTCACCTTCGGTGGTAATGTTGAATCATTCCCCTGTCTTATGCCGCCCTCATTGATGTCTACCTTCGTATGTTCATTGTAAGTTGTTGTAGCAAGTCTATGTTGCTCTTTCTCAGCCATGGCTTGTGTTCTCTTTCTCTGTCTCTGTCTCACCTTCGTTTTCTTGTACTTAATCTTTTTTTTCTCTTTCTCTTGATCTTTTTGCTCAGAACATCCATTTTCTTTCACACATTCATCATAAGGTGTGTTACCAAGTCTATGTTGGTCTTTCTCGGTCATTAATTCCATAATGTTTTTCTTTCTCGGTCTCTTCCTCTTCTTCTTACTCTCGATCATCTTTTCCTCTTGATCTTTCTGCTCAGAGCATCCATTTTCTTTCACTATACAAGGTATTGTCGAATCACTCGCCGAATTTGTGCACTCATCGGTGCCTACTTTCACACATTCATCATAAGATGTTGTAGCAATTCTACATTCTAAATTTCCTTCAACATTTTCACTTGCACCTCCTAGTAAAAGGGTAGCATTTGCGTCATGTTTTCCATCCAATTCATCCTTACGAACATGCTCGTTTTCATCTATCACCCGACTATTTTTCTCCTTTTCATCTCTAGAAGATCTTTTAATATTTTTTGAAACTTTATGATGTCTTGTCTGGCATGGGATGGCATCATGCTCGAAGACAGCGGATTGATTTCCCACTTTTACTTTACAGTCATCACAAAACCAACATACGAATTCATCAAAAGTGTCTGGTATATTATCAAGGCAGTAGCTGAAACAACAGAAAATAAAGTCAAGCAACACAACCCATTATTTGTTAATCACTAAACAAAATGAACACGCCAAGAGTCTGTCGGAACAATCTTTATTCTTCACCAAACTCTCTAAATCCAAGCACAACCTAAACAATAGCTTTCTTCTAATTTTATATAGGGCGTTACAAGAATAAAGTTCAAACATAGAGAGTTCTATAATTTGCAGGCAAATACAAAGAAACTCGAGATAGATTTAGAAAGACAAAATTTCCTCATTTGCGCTAGACTAGACCAGAAAGATATAAATAGCGCAATTTGACACAAGCCAGACCACAAGCAATATAACGGTTGCTTCTTTAACAACTATATATATGATCCTAAAAATGTGATTAGTGTAAAAGATCATGAGATGGTTATTAATTTCCCGAATTTAATTTCTGGGTCAGTCCATTACTGATAAGGAAAGCAAGAGAGGAAGGGCTGAATGAGACAGCATACACCATCAATTATATCCAGCTTACCGATGCACGGCAAATTTCAGACATCTGACGCAGTGGACCAATGCATTCTCAAATCCTTTGTCGCCACACTGAAGACATATCGTTCCCTCGATCTGCATGATGATTTTATTCAGACAACCATACCATTAACTAGTTAAAGAAAGAACTCTCCTTGGTTATTTCGTCAAGTTTGTCTCAGATAATCGTTAAAGTTTCGTTGATTAAAAGAAACCTAGAAGAACGAGTTCTTGAATACCTACCATACCGTAAATTGGTAACAGAAATCATCCAACATATAACCATCAATACGAAGTCTTACACCATTTTAATTAACACAACCTTCCTAGTCAAACATATTGCACAAGGACATTTTATAGCTAACAGAACAATTCGAGTCAAACATAAATCATATTCATACAGCTAAAATACTCTTCTTCACCACAAGGAGAAATCAAGATGCTTATGAATTTTCAGTCTCCATAAAGATTACTAAAACAAATACACCAGTTTTCAAGCAGAAAGCCCTTGATTCTTTCTTGAAGATCATTAATACATTTCATATGAATCTTTAATCCTTAGAGGCCAGATATACATCAAAGGGCAATAACAAGTGAATGTGAATTTCTTCAGCATTTCCTTCTCTTTCATTTTTTAGGCTGAAAATCAAGATTTGCAACTTACATGAACAAAAAAAAGGGAATGCCCATTACAGAAAAAATATAAAAAGACAGCAATTTTCCTCAATATACGTACATGCAGAAACAGATTCACAATTCCCACACATTAATCCCTACGATTAAAAATTACCAACTTTTTCAAAAAAAAAATAAAAATTGGGGGAGCTGTACCATTGATGCAGTAATTTTTCTTCCTCCTTTGCTTCGCTCCTTCTTTTTATTCTTCTTTTCCTTAATTGCACACTAAAAGCTCATATAAGAGGACTGGAGAATCATTATCACTTCATTAAGTTTGAATTTTTCACATGATTCAGAAAAGGGTTTATTTTTCAACAGCAAACCCTAAGCCCTCTGTTGATTCTTGGGAAAAGGGAAGAATAAGAATTGCCAAATCAAGTTTTACATTTATTACTAAGGATTAATTGCAAAGAAATCGTAGCATGGTAATTTTGTACTGAATCAATTGCAAATTTATAACATCGATTATGCAATTACAACATTTATTCCAACAAATATTTATCCAATGTTCATTGTATTTTCAATCTTAATCACATGTAGACTATGTCACGTATCTGTCCATAATATGCAATTGAATTTTTCAAAATACTATTTATTCTAATAATCGGTTGATTTATTTTGACATTATTTGATAATTTTATTCTTCAAATAATCAAAATTTTATTTTATCAATTTATCATGCCATACGTAAACAAATACTGTAATCTTTAAAATACATTAATGACGATTTTTAATCTTGAACTCAAAAAAAATGTACTACTAATATTAATGATATAACGAATTTATTAGAGATAATATATAGAAATGATGAATAAATACTAAATACTCATTTTGATAAGATTGGCATGCTTACATTATGAATCTTGTAATTAAAGGGATATACCAATATTTTGTGCATCTATTAAAAGTACATTTTATTACTTAAAACCAATCTTGTGATGCATGGGTTAGGCTAAAAAATAGTAGGAGTACTACTTTAGTTGATGCCCATAAATTTATCATTTAAACTTAATTGTGGAGTAATAAAGAAACTAACTTTACTAAGAAATCTCCTCAAAACAAGTATGCCTAGTTTTTAAGACATTATTTTTACTCCAAGAATATATAGGGAGTACTTATCTAATAAGTAGTAGTACCACTTTGTGAGCTCTATATTTAAGTACATATCTTAATTTTTATTACAAAAAATGGCAAAAAGGCAGTGCTCGAATATTATCCAAGAAGCCCATATTTAGAAGCCAACATAAATTTAATGTTAGTATTTTAGAGTAGTAGGGTTGGAAAAGGAATTTTTGAATACATTTGATGCTTTGAATTTGTCATTTATATAGAAAAAGATGAATATGTTTGTGGTTATATTACCTATTTTTTTGTCCCTTTAATTCTTTTAATTTAATTAACACCACATTCTTTTCATCTTTCATAATTCACGCAATTTTCATATTTGAGTCGATTATCCAACAAGTCGGGTCTAAACACAATCGATCTCAAGTAATTACGAGACTTTTGAACCTATTTAATTTGCATCTATTACAAAGTGTATTAAACAAAAAATATCCACGTGTTCAAACTTATAATTATCATCCTTATTTTTTATAATAATAATAATAATCAAATATGAGTAATATCTGTCACATGTAGCCTGTCACATATATGTCCATAATTAATACGCTATTGAATTTATAAAGAAATTTTTAAAATTCTATACTAAGTATTTATTCTAATAATAGAGTGATTAAATTTAACGTTATTTGATAATTTTATTCTTCAAATCGTCAAAATTATACTACGCACATAAAAAGAGAAGAGACAATATTCTCATATTCAGGTAGTAACCAATCTTGTGATGAATGGGTTAGGCTAAAAAATGACCTCTTTAGTTGAGGCCCATAAAGATACGCTTAACTTTACAAAGAAATGTGTGCCCCATGTTTAAAGCACATATCTTAATTTAATTTTTTTATTACAAAAATGGCCAAAAGTCTCATTTAACAAACCCATTTTTAGAAGCCTAAATAAAATTAATATTTTAGAGTAGTAATTTGGTTTGGAAAAGGAATTTTCGAATACATTTGATGCTTTAAATTCGTGATTTATATTAAAATAGATTTGAATTTGTGATTTATATGAAAAAAGATTAATATTTTTTGTGGTTATGAATGTTACCTATTTATTGATCCTTTGATTCTTTTAACGTAATCAACACTATGTAACTATGTTCTATGCATCTTTTATAATTGACGAGATTTTCATAATTTCAAAATATAATTTCAAAAGTGTATTAAACAAAATAGTCACGAGTTCAAGATTTTTTATTATTCTACTAAAGTTGTTCTGGGTGGTCACAATATGAATCCAACTTCATGCACACACAAAACAACACAATTGAAATCTAATTTTAAATAATTTAAATTTTTGGGTTTCATTAAATTTAATTTAGTGCTCCACCTTATCAATATATACTATACATGACATGACTAGTCGACCCCCGTTAATTTGTGTCCACCTCTTTATATCCATCTACCTATAATCACTTAGAGCATCCACAGTGAGGGAGCCGCGGCTCTCGGCCCGGGCTTGGGCAACCCGCGGCCCCCCACTACTGAGGCGAGCCATGCCCGCGGCTCGGGGGGGTGGACGAGAGAGAGCCGAGCGCTCGGCCAGGCCGAGGCTCTTGGGCAGGCGGCTCGGCCCGCCACTGCAAGTGCCGAGAGCCGCGGCCCTGCCCACCGAAATTAATTTTTTTTTTTTTTCAAAATTTTTAATATATTCATCCATTCTCCCCCAATTTTTTTACCCCAAACCAAACTCTACACTTTCCACTTGATTTCAATTTAAGATTCAAAACATGGATTCCGACGATGAAAATTTTCAGCGCTTGGTCGATGAGGAGTTCGAAGAACTCGTTGCAGCGGTGCAAGATGAAGCCGACGAGGAGGAGGCGGCTTTGGTGGCGGCGGCGGCCATCCCTCGGCCGAGATACCGTCGCCGGTTTATCAACCGTGACCATGTCGGAGCCGACCAGCGGTTGATGGAAGACTACTTCGGCGACAACCCCCGTTATCCGCCGGAGATTTTTCGTCGGCGATTCAGAATGTCGCAACGACTCTTCAACCACATTGCGGATTGTTTGTCTCGGCGATACAGGTGCTTCACCTTGCGGAGTGATGCCACCGGTCGACCCGGATTGTCGACATATCAGAAGTGCACGACCGCAATTAGGCAGCTTGCCTATGCCGGGCCTGCTGACATGTTCGACGAATATCTACAGATGGGCGAAACGACTGCCCTCAAGACGCTGAGGCAGTTTTGCAAGGGTATCAAAGAACTCTTCAAAGGGGAGTACCTACGGAAACCGACGGCCGAGGAATGCCAGAGACTGATAAATATGCACGGGACAGTGCATCATTTTCCGGGCATGATGGGCAGCATCGATTGCATGCACTGGGAGTGGAAGAACTGCCCGGTGGCTTGGAAGGGGCAGTTCACTTCTGGTTTCAAAGGGCGACATCCCACGATGATTCTTGAAGCCGTTGCTAACTACCGCTTGCGAATCTGGCATGCGTATTTTGGTGTCGCTGGGTCGAACAACGACATCAACGTTCTACAATCATCGCATCTCTTCAATGACGAGTCCCGGGGTGAGGGTCCGCAGATCAGCTTCGTGGCCAATGGCACGCAGTACAACAGGGCATACTATTTGGCCGATGGAATATACCCACACTGGCCCGTGTTTGTCAAGACGATCCGACAACCTGTTGGGCCGAAACAGACCTATTTTGCAAAAAAACAAGAGGGTGCTAGGAAGGATGTTGAGCGGGCTTTCGGAGTCCTCCAATCGCGATGGGCCATTTTACGGTGTCCGGTTCGACAATGGCACGAAAATGATGTCGCGGACATCATGACTGCGTGTATCATACTGCACAATATGATAATAGAAGACGAAGGCTTTAGTGCAGAGCGTTGGGCACCGGAAGATGGTGCTAGCACAAGTCACGGTATTGCAACCCCTCCTCTGCAGATGGGTGTACCACGCAGTAATGAATACTTGATTCAGCGCTTCACCAATATGCGGAGTGAAATATCACATTCAACACTGCAGGCTGATTTGGTTGAAGAGGTCTGGAACCGTAGAGGAGGGGGCGCAGCGTGATAGGGGTTCTCTTTATTGTTCGCGTTGTATCGAAAATTTTCGTTGTGTAATTTTCCCTTTTATTATAATACAACGAAAAGTTTGTTATAATTTTGTTTAGTTTAATTATTTCTATGATTATATGCAAATAATTTTTATTCTAGCTAAATTAAAATATATCAAAAAAGTTAAGAAAATAATTTTAATTGGTGGCCCGGAGGGCCACCATTGTGGTGGCCAAGTTTTGAGGGCAAGGGCCAAGTTTGTTGGGCATGCCCAAGAAATGGTGGCTCGGGCATGCCCAAGAGAGCCACTATCGTGGATGCCCTTAGTTATGTCTATTTATTTTCTCAAATAATGACAATAAATAGTCAATTATGGTAAATACTAGTCACTACTCAAGCCCTTTTCATGCACACCATAATAAAAATTTTAAATTATTAAAAAAAAAGATTAAAGTGGAGAGTGTGGGCAATTGAAACTAAAAAAATTTATTACATCTATCCCACGTCGGTGTACAAAGTGAACTGAAATAACTATATAAGTCTCATAGCCCCTACTCCTATCACCAACTGATTTTAGGATGTAATCCATAGATTTTTATGAGAGAGAGCATGATGAAGATATAATTAAGAAAAAAAATCGATTACTACTTTACTTAATTTAGTTGTAGATTCCACTAATTTGTAGAGTGCTAAATCCCATATGCAGCAACATTTATTTAAATTTGTGGGATCAAGGCAAGCAGAAAAGCTTAAATCTGAGGTCATAGTGTGGCTGCCCTTATATTAATTATTCAAATAATATATATTATACTGCATATTATATGTACATAGGAGACTGGTCCTGACTTGCCATCATTCTCAATCTTTAGCCTTACATTGTGACATTATTTTGTCTGTTTTAGTATGGATCAGCAAACTATTTGCATATATACTACTCAATTATGCACTGCATATTATGAAGAAGGTTTCATGTTGAGTGAATACAGTTGATCAATCTCTCCAACAAAGTGCTCACTCCTCAGTATCTGTCATTGCCATGCTGACGTCTCTCCTCCACCTACTTCACTTGTTTCTGCAGAAGTGGGATTGCTGAATTAAGGTTTGTTGTCATGAATAGTTATGATATGTTCTTGTTATTTTAATGGTAAAATAAGAATTTGTTATCATGTTTGTTCTTTCAACTGGTTTCAGACATTAAGAATCTGGAGCTGTGTTTTTTTTTCTTTGGTGATCACAAGTTTCTTAACATCTAATGACCAAGTTTAGGAAAATAGGTTGTGTTTGTCTTCTTTTCTTGCAACCACTCTGTAATCAAGAATCAAAGATTTGACTTTTGTGTGACTAATGGAATGTTAGTTTTGTTTTTAATTTTAATACACAAAGCTTCAAGTAGTCCTAAGAGCACTCCCAATGGTGCCGGCTAAAAGTCGGCGTTTTTTCGCCGTCTATCGCCGAGTTATCGCCGACCAGGGAAAATTAAAAAAAAAAAACAAAAAATATATTTATCGCCGAATTATCGCCCACAGTGTGGGCGATAATTCGGCGATAATCCGGTGATAATCCGGCGATTTTTCGCCGCTTGGCGATAAAACGGGAGGAAAAATCGCCGAATTATCGCCGACCAATGGGAGAGGTCGGCGATAATTCGGCGATTTTTCCTCCCGTTTTATCGCCAAGCGGCGAAAAATCGCCGGAATATCACCGGATTATCGCCGAATTATCGCCCACACTGTGGGCGATAATTCGGCGATAAATATATTTTTTGTTTTTTTTTTTTAATTTTCCCCCTATAAATACACACCTTCTCTTCATTCTCTCCCCATCCTCATCCCTTTTCTCTCTTCATTCTCTCCTCATCCTCATCCCTTTTCTCTCTTCATTTATTTTCTCTCTCTCCATCTATATTCAATGAATTCTGAATCGTCTTCTCATTCTCGGTCCGACGAGGAGATATCTCATTCTTCTTCCGAAGAGGAGGTACCTCCCGCTCCCACCGGATGGGATGTCGCGGGTTTCGTCGTTGTAATGTTTACCCGTGTTTAATATAACGAACTTTATTACTATTATTTGTTTTGTCTTATAAATTAAATTAGCTAGCTTTATTATATACAAAAATAAAACAATTAAATTAGTGATGATGTAAAAATGAAATGTTGAGTTAGGGAGAAATAAGGGATAAACCATTGGAGCAGTTGGCTAAAAGTTGGCTAAAAACTGGGGATAAATTATGGTGCTGATGTGACACTGATGTGGCAGGAGTTAGGGAGAAATAAGGGAGGTTTTAGGGAAACTGTTGGGAATGCTCTAAAGAGATAATGATGATCAGAGTTGTTAATTTAAGAGCACTATGGCTTAATAATAAGACAAACTGTATTACAATTAGAGACAACAGAATCTTACTTCATATATAATGAGAAAAGGCCTAACTCACAAATCTTCTGCGGCTGATGCTACTATTCACATGCCAATTTCGTGTCGAAACTGCTTAAACATATGGCGAAGGCTTGAAATGCAGACAAAGGATATCGGTAATCCATTGTGAACATATCTTTACCAACCTTACCGAACTGCAGTATGATCTTGTCATGATCCGACAGGTTTGGTTGGGAAGGCGTCGGGGCGGCGGCGGCGGCGGCGGCCCCTCCCTGAGTTGCGGCGATGAGCTGGAAATTCTTGACCGATGCAACCGTTACCCTTCCTCTGAAGTTGAGGCACCAACACTGCAACTGTTCGTGCCACCTCGGAGCCTTATTTTTCAGAACTAAAGGCCTATCCTTTCCACCATCTTCTCCCTCGTGTGGGACGGCCATGTCTGAAAATCTGGCGCTGCTGAACTCTGTTGAGCTAGCTATCGATTTAGATAAGGAGATACTCCTGAAAGAGTCTTCGAGAGACCGGGGAAGCAGCTCGGGTTGACCAGGGACAGAACCACCTGGCTCTAGTGAAGAAATGGGGATTGTGTGCATGGCGCAGTGCATCCTACGAGGACCCCTTGTGCCAAGCACATTAAGCTCATACGATACCTGTGCAATGCTGTAACTTCCACTGGGGACTTTTGGCGAAACTTTTTTCGAGTAGAACCTGCGGCTGGTACGACCAGGTGGGGAGAAGTTGGAGTTGTTGTGTGGAGGCTGAGTGTCATAAATTATGAACTTGGTTCCAAGAAAATTGGACCTGATCAAAGCAAGATGGCAAATTATATTAGTCAATCCGTTACCAATTATGAGATGAATAGTAACAGACAGAAATCAGAAATCAGAAATCAGAATTCAGAATGAACTATGAAGTAAGATTCACTGTATCACAACTCCCTTCACAAACCCATATACAAAATCGAATAACCAAGTGGTTTCAGCTTCTTCAGTAAAAGTGGTTATCAATAATGACCAATTGAATAGTGCAGGTCTCATGATGAATAAACAAATATATATTGATGCTTCTTTTCCAGATATCATCTAGGTAACTTCTCCGGACTTTGCCTTGGATGTCGTAAGGAAGCAAGAATAAGGATCCTGGAGATGTTATTCGGAAACCTTGTTGAATCTTACTATGGGACGTAACAAAATTCTTAACTGTCTATCCATTACGTAAATCCCTTCTCAAACAATGTGGCTTTTGGATGACCAGAACGTGGCAAAGCTCAGAGGAAAGTGTGGCTTAAGAAAGTATACTAACCTCACTTTGCCAATATAACTGCTGCTCGACCTTGATATGCTATCAGCATCAATTGAGATCACATACTCCGTACAAGTAGTTCGGCGAACCCGTTTTGCCGAAAGAAGAAATTTACCATTCTCGACAAGCAAAGCTGCAAATACATAACAAGTTAGATGAATAGATTTAAAAAATCAAATAGGTATAGGAAAACAGCAACTTCACTTAAAGTTTTAAACACCGAAATCCTAGCCACTGAGCATGCATTCATCCTACAGGATTCTTTATAGTGTAACCTTAATTCCTTTTACAATTTTCACAGAAGGGAAGGTTTCCACAACCAATTATTAATATCATAGTCTCCAACTTTTAGAGAATACAGCTGTATCAAAACAGAAACAGGAACTCGATTAAAAGATGAGCTAGTATTACTATTATGATACATGACTATAATTCTATTTAGCCTTCAAAATTATAGCCAAAACAGAACAAATCACAAGCATTTCACTTAACTCTAAAAGTCAGAGTGAGACTATGCATAACCTGAGATGCTGTAATGGATTACCATTTTACTTATATCACCAGAAGATAATGTAACTGGCATCTTAATAGAACACCTCTGAAATTTAATATCCAGCTTTGCAAAACAGTTAATATGAATCTCAATTATTAACTTACATTGAATTGAAGCAAATGCCAAATGACAAATAACTCAAGCATCTAATTTACTATGATCATGTGGTCACAAACACAACATGAATCTAAACCGATTCTAGGATCCTCTAGCAATGAATACTAATAAAATCAATCAAAACAGAAGCCGGGTTGAACTTAAACTTCAAGATTTATACAGTCGATATCAAACACGTACCAGGACTAAGGGATAGAAATAGTTGGTAAGTCAACTTAGACTTGTCTCTCTTAATGAAACACTGAATGCTTCCATCTCGAAACCCTGGCTGCATAAAAAGAAACACAGCACAGCATGCTTTCAGCAAAACATTGATCAACATGAAACCAATCAGCTAGCATTTGCTTGATGAGCGAAAGCCAATATCCACAATCAATGAAAACTAAAGAAACACTAACCTGCTTGAGGGATATTGGAAAGGTTAATTTTCCACAAAATTCAGGGCATTGAACAATTTCTTTGCACATCTCCCTCCATGACTGGCAAACAGCTCCACATGCCACCATGTGTTTTCGGGCAGGCCATGTACTCTCACTCTCTTCCAATCTTTTGATCACATCACGGAGTAATTCAGGTGGAAGACCAGCCCAACAACTGGTCTGAATAACTTCAGGCTGGTCGTGCAATTCATGGACAGCACCATGAGACTTTCCACGGTGGTGAGCGTGCAGCCTCAAATCAAAACTTCGTTTCGACAAGCTTCCTATACTGTCCCTTAAGTCACGAGCTAGGCTACGGAACGACATCAACTGAAGCAGCACTATCCACTAGTATTTAATAACTCACTTCTTATCCTGCTCTTCCAAGCTCTTGTGCATTTGGATCACAGGAACTATCAGCCACGGAGGTTAAATTCAAATCATTAGCATCTTTCTCACAGAAGCTTGAGCAGTTTACCAAATGTCTTTAACAAACCAACTTTTTTATAGCTTAACAGCAAAGGAAATGAAGAAGAACGAGGAAAAGCTCAAAGCAAGAAAAGAAGATTCCCCAAAAGAAAAAGCTCACATGGAGGAAAAAGCAGATTAAACGCTGTATTTAAATCAGCAACCAGTTTCCCGCTTATTTAACATTTTCTGAAACAAAAAGGTTGTAAACCTATCAACGGAAAGAGGTAATTTTGAAAAAAGGAAAAATAGAATCCAGAAAAGTGTAAGTTCGAACAATACCTCCAAAATCGAAAAAAGGAAAAAGGAATATATTGAATTTCAGTTTACGCACACCACCTCAAACGCAAATTGTCAAACAAATTTCCTAAACAGAGTCTCATTACTCAAAACCCGGGAATGCATATATACACTTACAAGATTACTTCTCCGATTTAACTCTAATTAACTAAGCTACAGTACAAATCCGAAGCAAACACTACACACATCCAACTAAAATTGAAAATTGAAACCGACAACACACATTTTTGAGTAAATTGGCGCAGCCATTGAAACGCAGATAGCTTGAATTGGTAGCCAAAAGAGGAAATGGCGAGAAGATATACCTGGTCCGTGGATAGCGTCGGTAGGTGTTGTAATTGTATAAATGCGGCCGTATTGTATTTGTTCGTGGAGATTGAAAAAGATGGCAGTTTTGGGTTTTTGGATGTGTCTGCCGAAGCGCGTTTCTCTCTCTACAAAACTGCTTCTGCGTGTCGGAGTTGAATCCGTTTCACGGGCGAGCAATGCCTTTTATATTGCGAATAAATTAAAAACAAAAATACAAATTCCAGCTCTTATTATATTCAGTTGAATTTTTGTTTTCGGCTAAAAAACAACTATTTTTATTTTTTTTTTCTAATTCGTCTAGAAATTCTTATTTTGTAGTAGTATATCAATTTTCAATTTCCTTCTTAAATATGGTACTGATTTGATCTGCTTTTACAACCAAAATCAAGTACTATCCTATAATGAGACATCAGTTTGGCTTCTAGTAGTAGTACTTATCTGATATATATAGTCTCGTAGATAAGATATAGTTTTTTTTTTCTTAGGTTACTTTTTTATTTAAAAAAACAGAGCTCTTTGATGGAAGAAATTATTTTTTGGCTCAAGATGGACTATTGAGAATGACTTCAGCTTTTAATAAAACAAATTGGTAGATGTGTGAAATTGTTTAAAGGAGATGTAAGGCGATTGTCTCAAAATAGCACCTTATAGATAGAGATATATAGGAGTAGTAGAAGTTTCTTTTGAATTCGGAAAAGCCAATTCCTCAAGCACTAGTTCTTCTGACGTCAATGCATTAGATAACTAATGCCATTAATCAACAACAAACTATGTCTCACCTTCATCTACAATAAAAATATTACTACTATGGGGTTGCATTTGACAAGATAATAGTAAAATATATATAAGATAAATCACAATAAGAATTGTCTATAATTAGTCTTATGGGGATAAATGTGTCATGCTTAATCATGAGTGATGAGATACAGTACAATCTAATATTGATATTCTAGCGGTGAGCCAACATATATTGTCAAGAAACATAGAGAAATGAAAGAGTGGGTGCAGTGATATGATCTAAATAGTTTGAGGAAATCAGAGGTATGGGTGAGCATCGTGTTGGGAGACAAAGAGGCTTTGTTTAGGTTTTTCAAGTTTTTAAATGGTAGTACTAGTATGGAATGAATGTATCAATACTTCATTTTTGTTTAAACTCACTAAATTTTCTATTTAAGAAGTGTATCACCTTCAATAAAATAATTTATAAAGAAAAAAGTATACAGTATTATTTTGAATAATGAATATATAAAAGTGATACTTAGATTTCATTAATTTTTTTAACTCATAAGTATTCGATAATATTTTTTAAATGCATGTCGAAATTAAATGAAATTTTTTCATGGACAGAGGGAGTTTGTATTTAGTATTCTTACAACTCACACGTGGTCCTTCATTGGTCACCCTGAATGCATATCTTATGAATATGTTGTCTTATAGGATTGATCGTGGTGGATTGTCTTTGGAAAAATATCTACTACTACTTTTTCGGTGCTAAGAAAAAAATATCTATTTTGAAAATGCACAACGAGTGTTATTATTAGTGTTGGCGAAATTGTTTCCAGTACAATTTTTTTAATCAAATAGTGAAATTCCATATACTCGTTGTGTTCTCTATAGTTTAGTAATACGAGTATATCACTTAAATTAGTCTCATTTTTCTATTTCATCCGTTAATCAAAATTAGTTTAATAATATTACTAAAAATGAAAAGTTACTCCCAATTTAATTAGTAAAAATACTTACTTTTTATCATTCTCTCTTATACTTTATCCACATTTTTTCTTTATCTTTCATACTTCATCATGTCTTTTTCTCAAACATTATCAATTTTGCATTAAGGGAATAGTTTTATGGGAGTAAACTTATACTACTATGAGTCTATGACCTAATCACCCTATTGTAAAGAGTGTTTTATAGTTTATTCTAGTCAACCGAATTTTGATACGGGCATACTAAATAGCAGTATGGTGGAAACAACATGTACATTTGAAAAAGCAAAATGTCAAGAATTGATTCAATATTTCAATGTACATAAGCTAAATAGATTTCTAATTTAATTAAATAAATAAAATAATTGACCTTATCACTTTTTCAGTCAATACACAAAGTGTAATAATGATAGAGTGGATATTGCCTGTGAAGTGTGAAATAACAAAATTGCGCATTAAAATAGAAAAATAGTACAAATACGGAGTAAGAGTTTGAAAGCTACTTTTGTTTTAAAAAAACTCTTAGAGATAAGGGGAAAATTATCATATGCTTCAGTCCACTATCACAATAACTGTTTACATTTGACTTGTGAATAGAAATCAGCACTAGCATAAATAATGAGTTTGATCAATATGCATGTTTATTGATGGTATCTCTCCCTTTTCCTTCCAAGGAAAGTTATAGGGCATACACAAGATCCAATAGATTCAGTACAAAATTGGTTTAGATCACTATAAAGGAGACACAAAGCAACATCGGGATTAAATGCGAGCAAGCGCGCAACCTACAGGCTACAACCGTCCCCCCGAAACTGCGGAAAGGGCATAATTTTCCCTTAGGGTTGTCGTTCTACTAATGTTGTTTCTTCTTTTTTGACAAAGTGTATTTGATTATAGCCGTTAATATTCTTCAGCTAGGACTAAAATCCCAAAGATATGTTAAACTCGTAGAGGTTTCCAGATGATCAACTTATGCATTCAAGATGGGCTTGAATTGTCAATTTATCCCACAAGAAGCTACATCATGTCCAGTTTTATGTGTTTTGCTTTTGGCAATGCTATAATATACATCCAGCTTCTTGAATTATATTTATTGTAGAGTTTAGTAACCGAATTAGTCCTAATTATTTCCAGCACTAAACAATATAAACCCCTAATGAGGAAATCATATTTCTCGAATAATTTGATCATAGAAATTTATTTTCAAGGCACTATGAAAAAGTGACGAAAATGCACTAGTAGGTATAGGTTGATCTGTTTTGTGCCTATTCGTGGGGTTTGACACGGGCCGGGCTCTCAAATGGGCTTCTTCAATTTGATTATACTAAACTTCTCGGGTAAAACTTTAAAAATAAAAATAATAAATCAAGATTTTTCATTAAATTTGTAAAAATGACCTGAATTTTAAGCATTTAAATAGAAAATTCTTTCCATGAAATTTGTAAAAGTAGCCCCACATTTATCAAAGACAAAATAAAATAGCTATTGAAACTAGTTTGATAATTGGGAAAAATCATTGAATAGACGAAAACCTCACTTTTTTTAGCTATAGTGGCCATAGTCTTTTGAGATTGGTGGTTTGTTAATAGAGGTTTGATAATATCTATATCTATATATATTATTTTTAAATTAAAGTAAATAATTAAATTATCGGATGTCAAATTTTTGAATACACAATAATGGTTCATCATTTATCCCGTGAACGTGATGATTCTAACTCTCGATCAACGGGATCTTCATATTATTTTTTCAATTACAGGAAAGTATTTGGAAACGTGTTGCGTTGTTGCTGGGCTTTGCATTGGGTTTCCGCGTTTTACTCAACAAGAGCCCACCAGAGACCTAATTGTTTCATAATTGAGTTTAATTAGCTTCTTTATTAGGGACCACCAAAATGTAATAAAAATCTCAATTAATCTACTAATTCAGAATATTTGTCTTTAAAAAATGATATGTGAATTGCTACTTAGTTCGTACCCGTACCCGTACCCGTACCAGACATAATTTATTCCAGTCACTACTACTACGCCTTGCAACATTTTTTTATAAATTATTTTTAATTTTTAATTTCACTCTTTCATAACATCAATGCAAGTTGCAGTTTCATTATAAAATACTATAAATATGTCTGGTCAATAATAATTGGTAATTGAAAAAGTGAAAAAAGTAAAATTGTTGGAATAGAGGAATTGTGCATTGTATAAAAATTGAGGGAATGATGATGGTAAATGGGAAGTATAAGTTGAGGTACAGGGTGAGATATGGGTTACCAATAGTGTTATAAAATATTTTTAATATCATAGGTTTTAATTTCCTTAATTAATCTAGCTCACATTCAATAATCAATTTTAAAATAAAATAGGATTCATCCGTAAAACAAATACGGAGTACTATATTTAGCTAAAATTAATTTAGATTGATGAGTTTTAATTAGCTGATTTAATCACTTTGCCAAGTCATACCTAAAATAAGTAAAAAGATCAATATTTTTCATCATTATTCAGAAAGACGGAATTCCCACCTATTTCTGTTTTTCTTCGTCAGTTCATTACATTAACTCCAATGCACGTGCATAGAAATGGACTTTACCTCTTGGACCATCAACATTTTAACAAAAGTTTTGATGCCACTAATTATTATGTACCCTACCACAAAATCATGCCCTCCACTCCACTATCAAAAATCGATTGATATAAAGAGTCGGTTCTAATAAATTTTATCTTGCCATTCAACAAAAGTCTTATTTTTACTTAAATTTTATTATAAAATTAATACGTGACTTTGACGGCAGACATACAGACAAGCTCCATCGGCGGCAACAAGAGTACTAAAACTTTGACGAGAACTTGCATTTGAAGAACAAATGCTCTATCAATTCCGATTCCTCTCTACACAATGTACATCTATCATCTTGCACTCCTCCAAAACCTAATCTGAAAAGTCTTTCTTTTGTATTAAGACATCCTTGAAAGATAAACCACACTCAAAGTTGTGCTCAAGGCGGGCCAACTTTCTTCCAAGTCATTCTTCCAAGGTTCTACAGTGCATTCTTCTTTTTCATCTGTTGGGTAACCTGCAAAACAAAAATTAGAAACAAAAAAGGAGGAAGACTTATCAGAATGCCAAATCCTCACGGCTCTCGTGTTTGCACTCAGAGCTACATGATCCATGACTAGAATGAGATCCCCAAGTAAATCCTCTTCTCACGCAAAGAGTTTCCTCCTCCACTGGAATTTCCATCTCCAACCATTCTCGCCCCATTTCCCCATCTTTTGGATAACATCTTCCCTTTGCATCGACACCATAAAGAGTCTAGGGAATAAATCTTTAAGACACTTATCACTCATTCAAAGATCGAGCCTAAATCTTGTTTAACTCCATTACCCACCCTCATACGGATGCCTTCACTGCCACCTCTTAAATTTCTTTATTAAAATTGCTGAAATTTGTAATCTGCCCCCATAAGCTGGTTTCACTCTTTTTGTTGGCCTTATGAAACTGTTCAATATGCTTCCCACCGTGGATGGAGCTGACAATTTCCTTCCATAATGGCTTATCATCACTATAAAATCTCCACCATCATTTGAAGAGTAAGAAGGCGTTCCTGATGAATATATCACCTACTCCGAGCCTGCTTTGATCAATTGGTTTTATGAAACAAGCAAAAATAGAATAACAAGATTAGTGGTTATGAACAGGTGAAATACTAAATAAAAATGGGACACATATTTAATTAACTATAAATTCACAAATTTTAAACTTAGTGTCTGAAAATGTAAAATGACGAATAATAGATAAGTCGTGTTCAATAAAATTGTCTAGTAGTTATACACATTTTTTTTATTAGACCAAGGATATCCACCGGCGGATCCAGTGACTATTCCTCATGCTGATTTGTAGACACCTCAAAGGATAAGACAGTTGACCCAAATAAAGTTACTCCATATCCAAAGACATGAATCAATCCTCTGGTAATTTGATTAAAGGTGGACGAATCACATGCCACTTGTCCACACCCCTTGGATTTGCAGTAATATGTTCATTTTAGTGACACTTAGAAGAGTGTTTAAAATGGAGTATTATGTTTCATTATAAGTGTAACAAAATTTAGTTGGTTACATGCATATGTACTGCATATTATATAAATTAATTTGTTACACATAATTATATAAAAATGTAAATAAAATTTTTCGCATGCAATAATGTAACAAATTAGTCACATCTTCAAATCAATGACACTAAATCATTTGAAATAATTTTATTTTCGTGATAATTTAATTTATAGTGTTTAAATCATTAGTTACTCTCACTTTCTAATTTTATTTTTTTTGACAACAGGTGTACCAAACTCGTCTTTGGCAGGTCCGACTAATCCTGCTCGATCAGGACTGCAGATTAAGGCCGGAATCCTCGGAGCTGCGTGTGGCGGTGTTTGAACCCTCGACCTCAAAGTCACCACAGCTCCGCACTGCCAACTGCACTACAACCCGTTGATAGTTACTCTCTTCTTTTTTATTGGACAATAAATATAAAAAAAAAAAAACTAAATGGAGAGAATCAACGTAAACATATACTCCATCCGTCCCTGGAAATTTGTCATTTATTTCTATTTTCATCCATCCTTAAAAATTTGTTACCTTTCACTTTTACCATTTTTAGTAGTGGACCCTCATTCCACTAACTCATTCTCACTTATTACATTTTATTATATAAAACTATTATATAAAAGTATGACTCAGATACCACTAATTTTTTCAACTCACGCTCTATTATGGAGTATTTCTTAAAACCCATGCCGAGTCAAATAGTGACAAATTATAAGGGACGGAGGGGAGAGAGTATTACTGTATTAGTATACACTAATGTTATTACCATCTAATTTGAAGATTTAATCATTCCCTTTTAAAAAGCTGTATGACAACACAGTAAAAGCAAAAAATGAAATTAATAATTAAAGAAAAAATTTTGTAGCTAAAAATTGACAATACATCACATGTACCCAGTACGATTCTGCAACTGAAAATATGACTGTATACCGTTATATTCATGTCTTAAAAGTATCGTCACCCAAAAAATAACAAAAATTCAATGAAACTTTCGTTTTAGTTATGTACTTTTATGCTATTTTTACATTTTACCGATCAGTAAATAATCATACGTACCCATGTTTAAAAAAAAATTATACCATGTGAAATATCGACTTCTTTATTTCATTTTCATTTTTTCAAAGGTGTGGACTACACTAGTTAATAAAATTATTAAAGGGCCGCATTTATCAGTCTCCAATAAAATTGAATAAATAATTGGTCTTCCTAGCTAATTAAAGTTGATTGATGTGGACTAATTATGGAGAAAAATACAAGTAAATTAGTTACTACGATCTACTCGAAATGGCAAGATTCACGACATATAAAATGTCTTCTCATGTCATGTTGAAATTATATAAGTTGTGAGGAAGATTTGAAAAGACATTAGAGTAAGATTTAATTTTAATTTGATAATCAAAATTCATTACTATATTTTATAATAATATTTTTTAGTCCCATTTGACCTGACTTGCAGTATTTATTTTCATATTGTCCTAGCTAGTTATGATAGTCTGTTACTATTTTCTTGACTCCATAGTTATCTTGTTACTCCCTCAATAACAGAGCGTCGAGACATAAATATTGTCAATGATTATTCCACATGCTTTGAATTTCTCCCTTCTCTCTCTTCTTTTTTTTTCCATGTACATTTATCCTTAAATACTACTCTCTCCATCTCAAATTTACTTCGTTTTACTGCTGAAATAATCCAATTTCACTAGGCACTGAGTTTATGACAATATTAACACACTTTTATTAAAAATTACCCCAATTCCCAGAAAGCTAATGAATAAAGTTTAATACGAGTAGGAAACTTTATGTTTTATAAATATAATTAAAATAAATAAATCAAATAATATAAAATATTGATTTATCTACCAATAATTTCGATTAAACTATATCGACAAAAGATATGCATATGGACATGTGGGCACATCGCATGGTACAAATTGAAGTATTACAATTACTATCTACATAACCAGCAAGTACATATTTCGACACATCACATGGGAAATTACATTTGTTGTATCATACACATTTTTTTAATGTGACTGCAATACAAATATATAGATATGCAAAATGTAATACAAACTCATAGTAGTAATTTTATTAGCATCCTAGAGTTTTTTAAATTGTCTTACTAATAGTATAACTAATTAATTAGAATAAACAAATGTACGGTATATAGTTTTATTATAGTTGATATATTTATTTCTTTATTGTAAATTGAGATTTAATGTGCATTATGAATTTGTAGTTTATAGAAAATTAAGATTCGACTTTTTTTAGTACTATTATATATACTTTTTACTTCGAATGTTTTTAGATATTATTGACTGTTTGTTAACTAAATTATTTGTTAACGGTTTAACTTTTTTTTTTTTTGTTGTTGAAAGATATATAACCTTCGAATGGTATTAGCTATTAGTGATTGTTTGTTAACTAAATTAATTTTTTCTTAAATTTATAGATAGTTAATTTAAAACTTTAATATTTTCCTAAATTGTTACGAAATGATTAGCATGTAATTTATTTTCAGTTAATTCATATTAAAAAAAAATCATTCTAAAATATTCAAAATATTCAATTATGTATGTAGGAGTATAATTTATGTACATTTATCACTACCCATGTATTATATGGAAAATTGATTTTGTTATAAACTAGTAGTATTTCTTATGTTTCCTCATTAAGAAAATTCTTGACCTATCTCTTAAGAAATTATTGTAAAATATTTATAGTCTTTTATTGTTGCTGATAAAACTATTACATGGCATCTAATAAATATAAAAAATACTAGATGATATAGATATAATTTGATCTGTTAAAATTCCCTATAATGACAATAATATGCCTTGCAATGTAGATTGACACATGCATCTCTAAAATAGTCGTCTTCAATGTCAAAGCCACTCTCTCACGTTGGGTTATTTTTCATTAATAAAACCCTTGTATATTCAGACATGCTTTTTATTTTCCATTTCAAAATGACATGATAATTTAGTAATTAAGCATGTCTCACCACTAGAAATTAATCCAGAGTAGAAATGTCATAATCTTGTAACTAGTATACATGACTAATCAGTGAATAATTATATTATATAAATATCATTCTTAGATTAAAACAAATGTATCCTTATTAAATTTATTAATCGAATCTCAATATGCTGCCATATAATTAAAAATATAGGTAGCTAGTACTCCGTTCTCAATTCTCAAAGGACTGCCAATTGTAAGGACAATTAGCTATGAACTCAATATAATTAAAAAGCCGTCTATCACACAATTAACTAGTAGTAGTAATTCCTATATGTCCGAATATCGATCACATGCATATTAGTACAGATTGTTTCAAAATTACTACTCCATCATACAAATGGAGTAAATTCACCAGAAAGAAAATGAAAAATCCAATAGCATTTAAAATTTACAGTCTAGGATGAAAAATAAATGAATAAAAGAAAAAAGAACAAAATTCCAAATCCGTTTGATGAATTTAATCTGTCCCTCAGTTTATTTAATTTATAAAAACAAACATATAGGAAAAAATAAAATAAAAAAGGTAATTAACCTCTCTTCTCCAACAAAGCAGTACTGTATTTTTAACTGTGAAAATATAATTTGTTTTCACCACCATTCATCTCAAAATGAAAATGCCAACCCATTTTCTGACTCCTTTCCTTATCTCCTCCGCCCACATCTGACACCCCCACTTGCCTTCATCTTTACTCCCCTCTCTCTCTCTCTCTCTCTCTCTCTAGCCTCCTTCCACTGCGTTCGTCACCGAAGGCGGCTGCTTCGTCGCCACCATTTCGTAATCGCCTGCTTCGTCTTCCTCGTCTTCACCTTCATTTTCATCTTCACCGTTGTTGCCGTTATGTCGTTCGCTCTCATGCATTTGCTGCTGAGGCCATTGCTGTTCGGGCTGGGCCATTATGGGCCCGAGGTTGAATGAGGGGACGAGGCTCTTGGCCCGCTCCTTGTACATGGCGTCGAGCTGGTTGAAATAAGGGCATGTTTTGGAGTCCTCGGGGCGCTTCTTGTTGCTCTCTTTTACCTTTTTGAAGTATTTGTTGATATTCTCCCATTTCTCCTTGCATCGCTTCGAGCTTCGGTTGTACCCTATGTTGCTCATCGCCTTCGAAATCTCCTCCCAGAGCGGGCCCTTCGGCCCGCTCTCTTGGTACTTCACTTCTAGATCCTTCCGCAGCTTGATCAGCGCCTCCACCTCCGCCTTCGGCCACCGCGACGAGCTGGCGGAGATGTAATCATCTCCGCCGTTGTTGTCTCTGTGCAGCGTGATGTCTAACGTTGGCTGGGGCTGCGGCGGCGGAGTGGTGGGGATCTGGAGATCGGCTTGGCCGGAGACTTTCTTCAGGAAGGAGATGACGGCGGCGTCTTTGGCGGCGGCGGCGGATCTCTCCTGGATGAGGAGATCGCGCTCGCGATTCAGCCTCGCCATTTCCTGGACGCGCCATGCCTCCTCGCGAGCAATGCGGTCGCGCTCTCTTTTCTCGAGAGCTTCTAGAAACTTCTTCTGCAGATCCTCCTGCTTCTGCACTACCTCCGCCATCATCTTCTCTAGGTAGTCCTTCCACTTCCTCTTCCGCCCCCTCCGCTGCTGTATGTCCTCGTCCGAGGAAGTCGACGACGACATCGAATTATTCCACATCGGGAGTTGAAATTGAGAAGAATTGATCGGATTCGCGATGGATATGTTCTGCGGAGGCACCACGCTTAGCGGCGTCGGACTCGCCGATGGAACAGTAAGCATTGCGGCGGAGGGAGGCGGCGGTGGATTGCTGAAATGGTGGTTATTCGGAGAGGTGTTTTCGAGAGCTTCTAATTGGTCGAAGAATCGATACGCCTTTGCGTCTTGTTTGGATGCTCGCCCATCTTTGGTCCTTTTGTGGTATTTGAAGACGTTTTCGAATTTCTCTTTGCATTTTTTAGCGCTTCGTTGAAACCCAAGCTCCGCCATTTTCCTGAACAAACAAACACCTCCTTATTCCATCCATGATTCTAAATTAACACATAAAATCAAGAGATAATTGGAAACAGCTCATTTTCCAGAATTAATGGTCCCAGAATCTGTTCACTCATTTCTACAGAATTAGTGGTGGAAATTATAAAAAAGGAAGAATTCACAGATTTTAAGAGAAAAAGAAGATGCCTTCCTTGAATCAGCTCATGCTTTTGCTAAAATTAGCAAAAACTGCCAAAAACAAACCGAAATCTGAAAGGGTGAAAGTGTGGAAACATCAGCTTCCTTGAAAGCTGCAGAATTATTGTTTATAGTGAAACGGAAAGACGAAAACCCCTTTTTGATGATTAAAAAAAGCAGCAAATTGAATGAAAATCATGATCTGAAAGATTCCTCATACACAAAATTCAACAATTCTCGAATTCGGTGAAACGACGATTCATTAAATGATAACGAAAAACAATTAAAGTTTGGAACTCAATTATTATATCCTCACCTGGAAACTTCCTCCCATAATGGCCCTTTAAGGCTTGCATCGCGAAAGCTAACATCCATGTCAGATCGAATTTTCAGCAGCGCCACCGTCTCCTGCCTCGGCCACCGGTTTCCGCCGCCAATTCTCTCATTTTCATCCACTCCGCCTCCTGCGCCGACCTCGCTGCTGCCTCCGCTGCCTCCGCCGCTCTCCTGATTATTCTCTGCCTTGGATCCGTCGACTGCGGCGGCGGCGGCGGTGGTGGCGGCTCCGATGATGCCTGAAACCCCAAGCATCGTGTGAAAAGGAGTTTTCTTCTCCAGCTAGCTGCTGTAGCCTTCCAATTACTGAATTATAAAATAAAAAAATTAAATAAATATACTATATATATCTCATATGATGGTGAATTCTGTGGGTTTTTATGAAGATAGAGAGAGTGGTGAATTTATTTAATTTATTTCGGTGGGATCTGCCTGTCAATCTCACTCTATTTTAAATGGGATAGAAAATTAGAGAAAAAGGGAAAAAGAGTTTTTATTTTATTTCCTTTTCAGCTCAGGAATCTTTAGTAACCCTAATATTCCATCTATCTAATTCTAAGTGAAATAGTAAAAAAAAATTCAGACACAAAATTGAATGTAGTATTGTATTATGGGTTAAGTGGAGAGAATAAAATAAAAGATAGAAAAAAATAGAGAGAATGATATTTCTATTTTTAGAAATGTGGTATGTAGAGTGAGAAATTCCAAAAAAAAAAATGTGTCAATTAAAGTGTGACGGAGGGAGTATATTCTTTATAGAGGCATTACCTGTAATTAGGGTTACTAATATAGCATCGGAATAGCCCGGGATACCGAGCCCGGCACGTGTCAATTTTACGGTCGACTGCAACATCTTTCTGAATCTGAACTCAACGGTAATCTCATATAATATTGATGCAACCTAATTAATATTCATTCGGTATGTACTATGGCTGTATGTATAATTTAGTTTCTACATTTGATAAAATTGCCGATGCTGATGAATCAGACTGTTTAGTTTATGTATAGCTAGTAATGTTACATGCTTAATTAAAATTTAGTGGTAAATTGTGTATATAGTATTTGATAGTGAAGCTCAATATAACATTGGAATACATAAGTTCATTTTTGCACAAGTAAATTCTGCATTTGAGAGCACCCTCGAAACTGATGAGATAGTTTAATTTATGTATGTGCACTTATATTATGTACTACTTCTATTTTAAAAAATAGACAAAATTGTAGACGACACGTATTATATGTATTTTAATATGCAATTTGTAAAAGGGAGTGAAAGAAAAGTTGGTGTAGGTGGTGTCAGTGAATTGTAGAGTATACATTAGTAGTGTTGTTAGTACTAGTATTTAAAACTTTATATTTTAAAATTGGTCTAATTTTGATAGATGATCAAAATAATAAAACTAATCTATTTTTTTTAGACATGTTCGTATAATTTTGTGGTAGATTCCATATTCGCTCGTAAAACTCGATATACCGTTGTAATACATAAATTGATTTTTGCATGTTGTTTATAGAGAGTAATATTTAGTGATAAATTCTACCTTAGGCAATAAATTCGAGATAATATTTAGTGATAAATTCTACCTTTGGTAATAAATTGGAGATAACAGAAGGGTGTCCAGTTAATGTAGGTCAGCTTTGCTTTTGGGGCATTTTGGATTTCAGTGGCTATTTTGGGTTAAACAGGTGGGTATCTTTATAAAATGTCCGAATTGCCCCTCACATGTATAGCATTGACCTTTTTATATCATTTCCCCTTTTATATTTCACTACTTTTTTTATCCAATCATAATAAGAGATTTATTTCGTAAACGGGATTATTCTCCCCATTATTTATACTGACTAAATTGCCCTTTCACGCCAACTAGTTGATAAATTTAATAATCATGGGATGGGGTTAAAAACTTTGAAAAATAATTGTTAGTACTTGTGGTGCCACGTTGTACAAGGGCCCCACATGAAATTTTCATGAAATTGAGTTTGACAAATACGGAGTATTTGTGTACTACTATTATTTTTATAGTACTGGATAATTGGCCAAAAAAAAATTATTTTTTTCAAATTCTGATTTGTCCAAAAGTTTAAATAATTTTATCTCTTCATATATAATGAAACAATATTCTTTGGATGAAAAGATAAACAATATATTGCATGCATGAGATCATATTTTTTTACCATGAAATAATTAAGAACAAATCTAAACATTCTGATTTTTCTAACTATTTTTAAAATACAAGATACCGGAACAGAATTCGAACAAACTTCGTAATTTTTATTTTTTTTAACCTTTTATATATTCTTTATTTTAAAATTTTAGTAGCAAAGAGAGGTCATTTTAAGGGTGGGATCCATGGGGTTGAATTAAACTAATTAATTATGTGTGGGCCATGTTATTTGGCAAAGTCATTTATGAGTAGAAGTAAATAGTGGCCAAATTCTGTTAGGTTGCAACCTACCGTAATAAATGGATTGGAATTTTCATCCTATGTATGATTGAACATTAGAAAATAAAATCTCATACATTAATCTAGCTGTGATACCCCACTAATCATACAATTACTGATACACACACACACATAAGCTATATAGGTATACACGAAACTCGAATTTGTCCAGAAAGAAATTATAAATTTAATGATAAATATACATGCTTGGTGTCGGAAATGATATTTTTGGTACCAAAAATTTCATATTTGAATTTTATCGATACTTCTATATATTTGAATTTATCATAGTACATAATTTTTCAGAAGTGTAGTTTATCCGTATATGTGTGGTTTATAATCCATTATATAAGAATTCGAGTAAGAAACAAATGAAAATAAAGGTTTTTACGATAGTAAAAAACTACTCTTTATTATACTATGGATACCTCTTAATTTGTTGTAAATGTAAGTTTTAAGCTAAAATTTCTTGCGTGTGTGCCAAAACGAAAATTAAATCTAATTTATAAATTTAATTCACGACATAAGTTTTTAGGTTCAAATTTTGTTTGTTAATTGTTGGCCGGTACTTCAATATACATATAATAATTTAGAGTATCCATTCAGCCTGCAGCCAGCCAATCACAAATATATATTCTTTAACAATGGGTATTAATAATAGTTAAATTTAATTTACAATATTGATTAATTTCAGGTGACAGTTTGGCTACAGTAATGCTGCCAGTGTTATGACTTAATTACAGCAATTTTAGTATTTAATTTTAGCTGCAGTTTACTTTCTCATCATTGATAGTAGTGGGTAAGCATTCAAAATTTTAAACACTACAAATAATCAGCATTTATTTTGTCCATATTCGCTGGTTAGAATATATATTCGGTACAAAGTTAGGTAAATTTAAAAAGTATATACAGTTTTTATGCTAAATAATTTTATATTCATCGGCTGATATCATTTTAATCGAAACCAATAATCTCCAAAAATTAGCTTCTAATATCCATGTTTTTTAGGATTAAGTCAAAAATATCAACCAAATAAATTAAATATACCATCGATAGACAAGCCATGTTTTTGTTTTGTAGTAGTAGTATTTTAAATATCGAAAACTACCAATAAAAACTGGACCATGAGGCAAATAAATGAAAATTAGTGGACCCATCAATAAATAGGCCATTAATTGCAGAAATATGACTATATAAGTGAAAAACTGAAAATCATACTTAATCTCTCCGTCCATAAAAATATGCACTTTGATTGAGCACATATTTTAATACATAATTGGTAAAGTATAAGAGACATAAAAAAAAGTTATTTAAATATTATTAGTAGAGAATGGGTCATACCTCATTAGTGAGAAAAAAAAGTTTCTAAAATTAGAAATTGCACATTTTTGTGAGACCGACTAAAAATAAAAGAGTTTATATTCTTGTGTAACAGAGGCCAGAGGGAGTAGTACTATTTATTACTTGTACACTTGATTAGAAAATTAAATACTCCCTCCGTCCCCGATTAATTGTCACTCTTTTCTATTTCTATTCGTCCCTCAATAATTGTCACACTTCATTTTTACCATAAATAGCTAGTAGGTCTCACATTCCACTAACTCACTTCACTCACATTTTATTATAAAACCAAAATAAAAAAGTGGGTCTCATATTCCACTAACTTTTTCAACCAACTTTTCTTTACATTTCTTAAAACCCATGCTTGGTCAAAGAGTGATAATTAATCAGAGACGGATGGAGTATTTGATTAGAGATATAATGGTCATAAGGGGTTGAAATTTACAAGATTTGTCACATTTATTTTCTTTCTAGTGTGGAACCGTTTACACAACTAATAATTTACCAACACCCTCAATGTCAACTGTATACTATAAGAAAAATAGTATTTAACACCTACATGGCTACATTGTTGAAATTTTCATAATTATGTTTCAATAAAATTAAAAAATTAAATATTGTGTTAAAAATGGTCATTCTCCTATTCAAAAGGTTTATAAAAGAAGAAAGTTATATAGTGTGTCCTACTTATTTACTTTATTTCTAGTTTTTTATTTGAGAAAAAAATGATGAGACTTAATTCTACATCTCACTATTTTCCAATAATTTTGTTTGAAGTAATATTAGAAAGTGTTAATAATAGTAATTTAAATTATAAAGTTGATCAAATTTTTATTAGTCCCATGAAGTTTTAGATTTTTTCAATTGTGTCATCTATGCAAAAGTGTTGTCCTTTGATTAGAAATGGGATGGTACGGTATACCATACTCAAAGTGTCATATTGTGTACCATACCAAAAATATTGGTATGAGAAAGTATCATACTGCACCGTACTGAACTTTTCGTTGTACCAAATTTCGGTATATATAGAATGATTCGAATACCGTTATCGTACTGGTTTTACGGTATTTCGTACATGTATACCAAATTTTGGTACGCTATACCATTCTACCATAACGTTTCTTATACATGTAAACCGAAAATAACATTTGAAAATCATTATATATCGTATATATTATAGATTCGATACGTATTGATAGGTGTGTGATCAAATACTAACTAATTTACAGTAATAACTAATATAACTAATATCAATGTTGTATGTTAAAAATATCAACACAGAGACATAAATTTATCAATCTTCTTGTGCTGATAAACTTATGTTTTTGTGTTGATATTTAAATTTTACATGTTGTATTGATATAATTATGTCTTTATGTTGATATTTTTAAAACACATAATTGAGAGTTATTAGTTATTACTGTAAATTAGTTAGCGCACTAGCGCAACCCCGTATTGATATCAGTAAATACTGTGGTATACCGATAATAAACATAACGGTATACCGAATGTATCATCATACCAAAAATATCAGTATATACCGTATTTTCGGTATATTTCGGTATAATGTTTAAAATTACATGTTTTAATAAATAAGTGGAGTATTTTTTTTCTTTTATTTTTTTTATTTATTTTTTCTTATTTTACTGAAACAATTTTATTTTTAATATCGCCAAAAAAACATTGATTTGTATATAAATGGAATTATTAAGAAAATTTGCAACTTTATAATTTAATATTTTAATTTTAAAAATTACGAAACTAATAACAATTTGATCATTGCTTCAAAAGTGTTGTTCTTCTAAGATTTATTATCCCCATAAACAAATTATTTACAACTACTATTAACCTAGTATGGCTGCAAAATTTTATAATGTGGTCATATCATATAGCCTAGATATGCATTGAGAACATCAAAATAAAAGACTAGTTCTAGAATATAGCTATTGCTTTTGTAATTTTTAGGTGACAGTTCGATGAAAGCTGAATATACTCCCTCCAGGCTCCATCCATAATTAATGGCAAAAAATACAACAAAATTAGATTGTGGTTGAAATAGAAAACAAATCGCAAAAACCCAATAAACAATCATTAATGGCGCAAAATACAATAAATAAATAAATAACAATAAAAATAATTATTACCCCGACGTGGTTCATGCAATTCATGTTATTATAGGTTGGAATACGATTATAAACATCAACATCAAATTTTTTTACAACAATAAGGATATGTTATATTGAAATTTCCTTTCATATGAAGGATAGGATAATATTCTATTCTTCGCTTCGGCCATCGGGTTGTAATAATCTCGTTACTTTATTATTACCCTTTGTATGTAATTTATTGCGGCAGTTACCTACCAAAAATAAAAAATTAAATTATATAGGTTGCAATAACGTATATTTATTGCAGACTGAGTTTGTACTTTTCTTGTTATCAATTATTATGTGCATACGACCCCAAGAAGCTACAGCCCTAGGTAGGCAAAGAACATTTGAGTGTTTATTTATATTATCAATAATGATTGGTATAATATTTATAATAAAGACACATTTGTGTTTCTTCTATTTATTGACTATAATCATTTAGTAGTACTTATTTAATAATTAATAAATTAATGGTATAAATATTTCACGAAAACATTTTAACCGGTAGAGGGTAAAATTTCATAATTTATTTTGTTTATTCACATTATATGTATATATTAGAATTATAATTAATGGTAAATTTTGGGAAAAAACACCAAGTTTGATAAACTTTTGGTCATCCCGCAACTTTAAAAAATCACAGATTGTATATGTTGACATTTGTCACAATTATCGACCCATGATGAAATTTTGGCGTGGCATGTATATGTATACAATTAAAAACTTAACTGAAGTTGCTAAATATTTTGTCCACATCAAACACAATTTTGCTCAAATTCAAAATTATAAGCTAGGTGAAATAAAGGTCAAAACTATAATGTAATTGTCTTTTTAAAAAGTTACAATATTAACCAAAAATTGATTAAATTGAATAATTTTTTCGATGGTTAATTTACCCACCACTTCCACTTATAAGTATGCAATAAAAATGAGATGAACATAACATTAAAAAAGAAAACTTACAATACTACCCCGGTTGAGTTTTGTAAAGTAAACCTTAGTGTATAAGGCCATCCGCAGCGCGCCTGACCGGACCACAACTAGGGGTCCGGGTTGGGCATGCAAGCATTGGAGGTGGGGGAGGCTGGGTCTGGGACACGCCTGAGGCCGTGCCCCGTTGCAGTCCGGCCTGACGATGCGAGCTCACGGGCCGCACCCGTTTGCGGCCAGTCCTAGCGTTGCGGGCGCTCGAGCCGGACCCGGTCCCCATTTTTATATATTTTTTTGGCCTATTTAAACTCCACCATATTTTCATTCCTTCTAAATTATTCCTATGAATTTTCTGAAATATAATTGTTCAAAAAAGTTTCCAATTTTTAGGAATTGTAATTTTAAAATTTTTAGGACCTATAACCTTTAATTTATAGGGTTTGTAATTTTGTTTTTAATTTCTAGGGTTTGTTATAATTTCCGAATGATTTATTTAATTAAAATTGTTCAACGTTTTCAATTTTAAAAGTAAAATAGTTTAGAGTTATGAATAGTGTAATTTAATGTTTGGGGCTTACATGGGACCTGAAGGGTTGTGGGAATTATTGCCTAGCACAGAAAATGAGGAAAATAATGACGTGGAGGGGACTTACAACTTGGTTCCGGGACGGGGTTGTGGATGCCCTAAGAGCATCCCCAACGGGGCGCATCTCGGGAGCGCGCAATGTCGGGCCGGGATGCAACTAGGCGCGGCCCCCGGGCCTCTCCACCGTCCCCAGGCGTGGCCTGAGCTGTGTCTCCCTCCCCTCCAATGCGCCAGGCCACAGGCCGGGACACAAGCCCGCAGTGTTGGGGATGCTCTAAGAAACCTCTAGAATCAGAATTTGTTCACTCAAAATATTACCTCATACTGTAATTAATTTAATTTCCAATTCTTGTCCCCTTATCTAAGTATGTTTTTATTTCATTGTGCATTTGAATATAATTGTTTGTAGTCGTATATTAGTAGTACTATTATATAATAACTAACATATTATAACAAAAAATTAAGAAAAAGTGTATTAGTTAAAATCAAATATGTGGTGACATATTTTATAGTATCTTCAATTGAATTGCACGATTCAAATGCGGTCCAGGTCGGGTCGGAGAACACCTGCTATAACACGATTTTTTATAATTTAAAAAATATCATTACTTCATTCGTTCATTTTCGATTTATCCATAAAAACTTGCATGTGTTTCATTCACAGTAAACAAATCCACAAAACTCATCTATCAATCATCTTACTCAACCTCTATCATCTACCATATGTATATGCTAATTTTTTTGTGAGAGAATGAAATACTCCACCTAACATTTATTCAATACAATCACTACTTTTGGAACTATATATCACGTTTTATTCATATTATACTACTATCATATTTACTCATAATCACAGTTGCTTAGACAGAAGTCATTTTTATATCAACAATGTAATTTTTAACACAATCAATTTTACCCTAGAATATCCGAGTTCATGATATAAAAATGACTTTGATTTGTTGGCATTATTTGAATTTAATATGAACAGTGCAGATGAATTTAGAACTTATTAAATTATCATTTAAATCATTAAAATAGGTTGATCAATAATTATTCTATTTATATTCTTATTTAGTGACTCGAAACAGAAACTTTTTTTCCAACAAAGTCGGGTTTAATCGTCTCAAAAAAAATACAAGCCTCATTTCAATCATTCTTCCAAATCTATCTCACAAAACCCAAACCTTTAAAAAAAACACTAAATAAAAAAACCTTTACAGCAAATAAATGCTACTCCACTTTACAAATACAACAGATCCCCAATTTGCTAAAAGGGGGTTTCTCTTTTGAAAATTCATTTTCCCTCCCAATATTCCCACTAAATATAGCCACTATAAAACACCCCACATGCGAATGTATCAATTAGGGAGTAGCATAAAGATTAACTGCTACATCTAGCACACAAAAATACCTCTAAATATATATATATATATACAGGTGCAATACTTACACGTGTAAAGATTTTAATTAGATATTTTTTTTAAATTTATAATATGGTTAATAAATACTAATTGAATCAAATCTCCAACAACTAAGCTAAGTATTTAGGGAGAGTGAGAGGGACCATATGAGTTGTCTGATAACTAAATGGGGGCACGTTGAAAAGTTACATGTACACAAAGGATTAATTGAACATGCCTGGCATGTGAAATATAGACATAAATCATGTGTCATCCATGTGGATTTTAACCCTTTTCTATTTTTATCTGTCAGCTAATTAACAACCCACCACTTTATTTTTATGTATTTAGCTTTTTATTCAAGAATCCAGATGAATAAGCAAACAAAGGTATCGAAAATAGTAGTGCTATTTGGTCTAATGGCTCTAACATTGTGCACAAATGATGTGGAATATATATTTTAGGAACAAACATATTCTAAGATTAAATATTATTCCTTATAATTGTCCCATGATTTTTCACCAACAGTACATTTGCTCTTACGCATGTATATAACTGCAAAAGAATACGCAAAATTTTAGAAAATTCGTGTTTATGCCTAGAAAATATTTGAGCATCCTGATGGTTACGTGGCACTGAAATTCATACGTCGCAATTTATATATGACGTGATTAAACAATAAAATGTGTGATTTGAAAAAAATTGTTTCTGCTTGATAGTCCAATATATATACATTGATTCTCACAATTTTTCACTCTCTGCTTAGTTATCTCTTAACACTAACAACCTTATCCCTTATCCATCCTCTCTCTTTAACAATTTATGGTACCGTCTCTTATTTTTTATCCATTTTTATTTTTATATATATGATAGCAATTACATGGAGTAATTTTTTATTTAAATTAAATATTATAAAATTCATGCATAATAAATTCAGTTAAACTCAATGGGAAATATACTGTGAAGTCATGGAAATTCAGAAATATATGGATAAACTAAATGAATTTACACCAATCACAAAATTAATGATAAAGTGTAAGTTGAATAGTAAGATGTTTCTCCGATCCTATATCTCATAATTCGGAGAGTCGAATCATTTCATGAGTAGATGGTAAAATCGTTATAAATCTATCTCAAAAAAAAGACAAACTATTAATTTGATCTAAAATTAGATGAAAATAACAGGGACTTTAGAGCATCCGCAATGGTTAATAGGCCAGCCATAGACCAGCCATAGACCAGCCATTCCCTCCTCTGCCACGTCAGCAACACTAAAAAAACCACCTGCCACGTCAGATTTAGGCCAGCCATAGGCCAGCCGCAATAAAAACAATTCAAAATATACTACATTTACGGAATTAAAATTGCGATATACGGAATTAAATTTACGACACATATACGGGAAAAATAATCCATTCCATTAAAAAAAAGTACAAAGATTTTAAAAAAAAAAGTACATGATTTTTTTTTTAAAAAAAAGGGCTTCAACACCCGAGCCCCGCCACTTTCTACTCCTCATCGCCGTCGCCGTCGCCGTCGCCGCCGTCGCCGCCGCCGCTGCCGCCACCCGTGGTATCTGAGCCCACGTCGGAACCCCCCAGCCGTGACCTCGCGATCTCTAAATCAGCACGCATGCTCTCGAGCATCTCGAAAAGAATCCTCTTCTCCGTGGGGTCAGTGGCGTTCTTCCACTCTCGGAAGACCTGTAACATCTGAGCCCGCGTTTGGTTACGCGAATGGAGAGTGTACTCGAGTGGGGCGGCTGGGAGGGCGGAGGACTGGACCTCGCGGGGCGATAGGGGGGATCCGCCCCTCGCAGCCCGCTGCGCCCGCTTCTGTCCAACCGGGCGGGGGCGACCAGTAAATGAAGGAGGGGATGGAAACTCCTCAGCATCCGGGGGGAGGTCGTGGGATCCGCCGCTGCTGACGCTGTAGTCGCCGCTATAGTTAAGTCGCTGCTTCTTCGGCCACCCAGCGTCGCACCCCGCCCGGAACTTCTCCGAGTCCTTCAGCAACAAGAAGCACTCCCAGAAGGTGAACTCCTTATACTTCCCCTCCAAGGGGAACTGACTCGCGGCTATCCTCCGGGCGTCGTCCTCAGTCTGCCCACTTTTGAGCTGACGGAGGGCGTTGGCGTACAAATTCGCAAAACGGCCCACTGCGGCCCTGGTGCGCTCCCACCCCTTCCGGACCTCCTCGTTGCTGAAGTCCTTCCCGTGCGGGCAGTGCCTCTTATAGGCAGCACTGATCTTCGCCCACATGTTGACGACCCGCTGGTTGTTCGCAACCAGTGGATCGTCGCACACCTCCAACCACCCCTTGGCCACCGCGGTGTACTCATCCTCCGTCCACTTCCTCCGGCCGGTGGCAGTGGGCTGCGATGACTCGCTGACCGCCTTCCCCTTCCCCTTCCCCCTCGTCTTCTTCCTCGGCGCGGCCGGCGTCGCTCGAACGGGAGTATCATCGTCCCCGAGATCGATCCCCATATCATGCAATGACAGAAGGTCATCGCCAGAGAACTGCGTCTCCACCGGGGTCGACGTGTGAGACGAAGCCGTCAAAAAATCAAGCGAGGGCCGATATACCGCGTCCCCTCCCGGTGACCCCTGCACCCCCCCCGGCATCCCGGGATACATGCCGTGCAGCATCCCCCCGGCATTCCCCCCTGCCACATCATCCCCATCATCTGCTGCAGCATCATCTGCTGCTGCATCTGGGGCATACCCCCCCACCCGGGCGCTGACTGTCCGCCGCTCCCCTGCCCGCCGCCCGGCATCCCCCACGGCATACCCCCCGGCATACCCCCCTGGTTCCCCCCCATCGCCCCCCCCGGCGCACCAGCCATCATCCCCGTCATCTGATTCCAAGGGATGTTAAATCCCGGGCCCATCTGCCCCCATCCAGATCCCACGGGTACTGTGGGAGTCTGAGAGCCGCTCGTCGCCGGACTGGACTCGTTGTTGTGATCCATCACTGCGATGATGCTCTTGAACAGAAAGTTAGAGAGAGAGAAAACTCGTTAAAACAAGTGGTGCAAATGAAAATGAAACGAAAATCGCGTTTATATATGATTTAAAAAAAAAAAAAATTCAAAAATCGGCGCTGGCCGATCGGGCCTCCACAATGGCGGCTAGCCGATCGGCTAGCGTTTCGGCCAGCGACGAGCGATCGGCGAGCCCACGCCGATCGGCTCGCCGATTTTGCGCTGGCCGATTGCAATGGTTCGGCTAGCCGATCGGCCAGCGCGACGAATCGGCTAGCCGGTCGCTAGCCGACCATTGCGGATGCTCTTATAAAGACGGAGAAAAAAGAAGAGAAAAATAGTAAAAATAATCCGTAGATGAGTAGTTCTATCTATTTGCTGTTTTAAGACATATGTGTGCATGACTAAATTTAGAAAGTCGCAATCTCATATCCGGACAAGTCCAAACTCATAGTAGTATTATTTTTATTATTCAGATTATATTCTAAAAATATTACTCTGAAATATTCAAATAACTCTTGATTACTTGTAAGGCCAACTTGCCGATGAAAATCGACTTAAAAAAGAGGAGAAAGAATTTGCTATGGAATATGATCCGTATAATATATACTTATATTATAATGGTGGAGGTCCCCATCCCAACTTGTAACGTCGACTTTTCAGTGAAAAACAAACTTCCAATTTATGGTCCAAATATATTAATCAGTGTATTTTATAATTCGAATATTCATATCGGTAGTTACATAGTATCACAACCACTAAAAACGCTCATTAAGCTTGTCAACTATAGTTCAAGAATATTGGTGATCATTTTTATGATTTTTTTTTTCTTTTCTAAATCATACTTTTAACATACAAGTTGCTTTTTGGGAGTGCAATTCATCCATCGTTTCTATGGACTAATGCATAAATAGGTTTGTTGTCAAATTAATTTTGCATTAAAAATTTCTTTCAAAAAAAATGTTTTGCATTGTAGTAGTAGTTTGTGCTGAAATAGTTCATCATAAAATCAACAAGAAAAAACAATGGAATTAACATATAAGAAAAAGTAAATGTTTAATCCACAACTTATATCCATTATAGAAGAAAAGCAATGGACAAATACAAGAAAACACAAGTAAATACGCACTACATATCTTAACGTTATCTACCCGTGATAATTGGTCTTACATCAGCTCCAATCCAAATAATAATCACAAAATACACAATAAAGAACACGCAAACCAAGCGAACTAAAAGAAAGAAAGAAAATTTATCACACAATAAAAAAGCAAAACACAGCAAAGCTATATAAATTTCAATCTCTAATTCTTCAGTCCCCAGCTCAATAAATAAACAACAGTTATTATAATCAAACTTCATTCTGTCCAAGACTCCAATTAAATCTCAGTATTTATTTTGATCATGTTAACATTAATATATGCACTCTTATAAACAACCAACATATTGGCCCAAATAAAAAAGTACTCCTATATATTTTTTAAAATTAAAATTCCAAAGATGTTAGTAGTTGTTTATAAGCCCATATTGCTAATCATGCAGTATTATTTAAGCCCAGCAACATTATATGTTTGGCCCACTCCATAAATTAAAATTCAACGACTTGAATGAAATAAAATAATTAATTAATTAATTTATTTATTTCTCCTTGTCCATGTCTCAGTCTCTCTCCATCCCCCTCTCCCACTATCTGATTTCAGTGAAATCGAACACTACTGCGTTGAGAGCTGGTTGATTTCAATCACCATTTCCGTTGTTTTGATTCGAAATTCCAACTCCTTTGTGGTCGTCAGCTGAATGCATATTATATGTTCGATGAAATGCTAAGCAATTGCCGGCGTGCTATAAGCAATATACAGGCGGTGAGTCAAGTTCAACCTTTTACAATAGATTGTTTTAGCTATATGAATTTCATTAATGATATGCTTTCCCTGTATTTTCAACAGCTTTTCGTTTATGTGGAGTTCTGATTGTAGTTTTTATAGTGTTTGAGTTCAATTTTTTTGTTGTTGGAGCATATTAGGTTTTGGAGCTTCACAGATTTGAGTTAATTGGAATAGAAGCAAAAGAAGTATATCTGTTTTTGAAAATATGATGCTTCTCACAGGCAGAAATTGCAAAATTAGTCAACATTTGAATATCTATAAGAGGCAGAGCGTTGCCTTGTTTTGTTCCTCAATTGAGATGGGCACAGAGATTGAAAGAGTTGTTAGAATGATCAGTGACCATCCTTTTCCCGATCAACCGCTTCGTCCCACCTTACAGCGCCAAATTCCCCCAACTGCCTTGTCAACCCCGTTTGTTGAACACGTGCTAGGTAGCTTGTTTGGTGCGCATACGAATGGCCTGAAAGCATATGAATTTTTCAAATATTGCCTTGATTGTAAGCTCTACGTTCCTAGTTCCGGTGCATTTGACAAAACATTGCATATTCTTGCACGTATGCGCTACCTTCACAAAGCGTGGGAGTTATTAGAGAGTATCAGGCGGAGCCACCCTTCCCTGCTCACGCTCAAGTCAATGAGCATAATGTTGTCCAGAATAGCGAAATCCCAGTCCTATGAAGTCACCATAGAAGCATTTGAGAAGATGGAGAAGGATATATTTCGAGGAAAGAAATTTGGCACAAATGAGTTTAATGTGCTTCTTCGAGCATTCTGCACCCAGCGTCAAATGAAAGAAGCGCGATCTGTTTTCCACAAGATGCATCCTCGGTTTCCTCCCAACACCAAGACCATGAATATTTTGCTGCTGGGATTTAAAGAATCCGGTGATATTACTGCAGTGGAATTGTTCCATCATGAGATGATCCGGAGGGGTTTTAAGCCAAACAGTGTTACGTATAATATCAGAATTGATGCGTACTGCAAGAAAGGGTGTTTTGGCGATGCTCTAAGACTTCTTGAAGAAATGGAACGTGCAGGTTTCTCTCCCTCGTTAGAAACAATAACCACGTTAATTCATGGAGCTGGGGTGGCTCGTAATATCTCAAAGGCTAAGCACTTATTTGAGGAAATTCTTAGAAGATCTCTACAGCCAGACACTGGGGCTTATAATGCTTTGTTGAGTTCTCTCGTCAGAACAAGGGATGTGCACGCCGCAGCACAATTAATGGAAGAGATGGAGACGAGAAACATTGAGCATGACAATGTCACTTATCATAACATGTTTTTGGGATTAATGAGATCAGATGGTATTGATGGTGTTTCTGCACTTTATACAAAGATGGTTAAGAAGAATTTCGTGCCAAAGACCCGGACAGTTGTTATGCTGATGAAGTTTTTCTGCCAGAGTAGCCAGGTTGACCTGGGATTGGACTTGTGGAATTACTTGGTTGAGAAAGGGCACTGTCCTCACAGCCATTCACTAGACCTCCTGGTTACAGCTCTTTGCGCCCGAGGGAGAGTGGAAGAATCCGTTGCTTGCTCTAAGCAGATGCTAGAAAGAGGTAGACTTGTGAGCGAGCGAGTGTTTCAAATGTTGGAGAGGTTTTTGGTGGAGATGGGGGAGTCAGAGAAATTAGAGGAATTGGAGTGTTTGATACAGAAGTTGAAGCAGTTGTTACCTTCAAGTCCTGCAGATAATATGAATGATCGAATATGATCAAGTTCGAACTTTGTCTGGAAGAACCTACTATTTTTCCAGAATTTTAGAAAGCAGAGGTAGCCATTCCCTCCAAAAGAACCGCCTCAGTTAACCCGGGATGGAGGCTTGCAGAACGTTCGAAAGAACAGGTAACCATTCCCCCCCAACAGAAGCACCTCAGTTAACCCGGGACGGAGGGAGTATCTGGGGAATAATGTGCAGTGATTAGTAGCTAGTTCTTTGTGACATATTAATGAGTAGAAGGGGTTGGGACATTAGACCCCATTGCTTATGATATGCTTGGTCTCAACAATTTGGAAAACACTTAATATACATGTGTTTAAGTGACCCCATTGCTTATGACATGTATCTTTGTATTGGCAATGTTCAGTTAATGATCCTCGATATATATATTTCGACAATTTTGGAATTCTTTTCACATGTCACAGTGATGGAAAAACATTCCAATGAATCCATTTTTCTTTTTTTCTTTTTTCTCTCTCTCAAAATCACAATAATATTAGTAGTAGTACTACTTAGTAAAATAATATTCTAGAAAATAAAAAATTGTAAAAATAGAGACACCTAAATAGTTGAATCGAACAAAGTCAACTTGGAGGGGTGTTCGGTTGGCAAGACTAAATCTCACGATTAAATATGTATTATGTTTAGTTCATAAGATTAGTGGGCAACTGTACTTAACTATTTGTAATATGATTTTGTTGGCATAAATACAGTACTAGCTTGATATAAAACATAAAAAATTAACATACTCCTACTACTAATACAGAAAACGGCGTGGTTTAACAATATGTCATCAATCATATCGTCAGTTGTGAGTCGAGACACAATATTAATAGAGAAAAAGTCATGAATTCAATGGAATATGGGATTGTGAATAATTGGGATGATGTATACGGCACATACCATGTTCCCTCCCACAGTGGATCCATCAAAAACACCATAACCGCCGATGAGTGATCTGATCACCCTCTGATATTTTGTTGATGGAGACAGAAATCATTTATGACGAGAATAAAGAGAGATTGAATGTTGATGGTTTGATCAAATGGTAGAATCGCTCGCTCCACGGCCACGTGTCACCTTAGAAGCTCCATGAGATAGCCCTCAATTTTCCCTCCACTGCTGCCTCATCCTCATCCCATCCCTATCCACACACACTAATACTATTGCGTGTTTTCTGTGTCACCTTTTTCCAGTCTTCCTCGAATCGCGGTCCAACTATACCAGATAATATTGGGGGACGTGTGGATATTTTAAAATAGGAGGGGGGCGTTGAGTAGGGGAGTGGACTAATTCAGAGATTGAGAGATACGTATAGATTGGTTGTGCTGCGATGGATCACGAGGCGGATGCTTACCGGACGGATTTGATGACCATAACGCGCTATGTTTTGAACGAGCAGTCCAAGCACCCGGAATCGCGCGGAGACTTCACCATCTTGCTCAGTCATATTGTTCTCGGCTGCAAGTTCGTTTGCACTGCCGTTAACAAGGTCTCATCTCCATTTCTCTTCTTTCCTTTCCTTAATTCAGATTTGGGGATATTCGCTGAAATTGGGTAGTGAATTCAGGTGATGATGAATTTGTGTACAGATATTCGGTTTTTTTTATGACCATGAGATCCATTCTCATAGAAGATTTGTGTTCATCTTCACCTAGCTGTTCTGTTTCAGCATTGTACTTTCTTAGTGTTATAGCAATTTTTGTTCACGTATTTCACAGATAGTGAATCTGATTTTGACTAGAGTCACGTTAAAGATGAACATACGTGTTTGTGAAATCTGTTTTACATGATGATGATCGGTTTGAAACCTTCTGAATTTCATTTTATCCAGAGAACAGCAAAGATGCTTAATTGATTGTTATTTGGAAAAATATATCCTCTGTTTGAATGGGAACCAGGAAATAATGTAATGCCTCATTACATCTAAACTATTGATATTGTGGTTTACAGGCTGGTTTGGCCAAGCTCATAGGACTTGCAGGAGAGACCAATGTGCAGGTAAATTTTGGCAGCAATCCTCTCGATGTGTATTACTTATAAGCTTGGTATACTTTAGTCGTGTTACAACTTGTTATAAGATGAGTTGAGCTTGTCGTTTTTGTTCACAAAGGGTGAAGAACAGAAGAAACTGGATGTGCTCTCGAATGAAGTCTTTATCAAGGCGTTAGTCAGCAGTGGCCGAACTGTATGTTACTGTTGAATGTTTTTCAGTCTTTAAATATTCATGTAATTGTTTATGCTTATAAATGTGTGAATCACTGGCAGTGCATCCTTGTCTCCGAAGAGGATGAAGAGGCAACATTTGTGGAACCAGCCCTGCGTGGAAAGTGCGTACCTACACTCTAACTAAAAGATACTCCTTGTCTGTTACCATACATTGTGGTGATGTTCACTTTGAAAATGCAGGTACTGTGTTGTGTTTGACCCATTGGATGGATCATCCAACATCGACTGTGGTGTTTCTATTGGAACTGTATGATCTTGGCTACTAGTCTTGGAGAATTGTGTGTAGTATACATGATATTTTGTTAATTGTTATGGTGATGCTCTTATAGATCTTTGGGATTTATGCAATCAAAGACGGAGTTGACCCAAAGATAGAAGATGTCTTGCAGCCTGGGAAGAATATGGTAGCTGCGGGATACTGCATGTATGGAAGCTCTTGCACGGTATACATGTTATATGTTTGATATGTAAACGAAGATAGAGAGACTATTGTTTTGCATGATGAATTCTTAGCCACACCCTTGCTCTTAATGTACAGCTTGTTCTTAGTACTGGAAAGGGAGTTAATGGGTTCACACTCGATCCATCTCTTGGAGAATTCATATTGACTCACCCAGATATTAAGGTCAACATCTCCCCATGTTTGCTCAGTTTTAAGCAGTTTTGCACTTCTCATATGCTTATCTTCTTGCACGAGCACCATTAACATACTCCGTTCTAAAATTTTACTAGTACTTTGTATGGTTAACTCATTTTTGTGTCTGACTTCCATACAATACTTAGGGATGAATTTGCATTTTTAATGTTTCACAACTTTCATTTCTTCGGCAATTAACTTGATGCAGATTCCCAAGAAAGGAAAAATTTATTCTGTCAACGAAGGAAATGCCAAGAACTGGGATGGAGCAACAGCAAAGTATGTATGATTTTAGGTGTTAATTTCCTGTTGTATTCGATATATGTATCGTTCTATTTTGTGAACTCCAGGTATGTGGAAAAATGCAAATATCCCCAAGATGGATCGCCAGCAAAATCTCTGAGATACATTGGAAGGTAAATGAAAACTTAAGTCTGCTGATGATGTAAGGAAACAACTTATGTTCGTGTTTGAATATTCATCGCGTATTCTGGTTTTCAGCATGGTAGCTGATGTCCACCGCACTTTGCTCTATGGAGGCATCTTTTTGTACCCAGCTGATAAGAAAAGCCCAAATGGGAAACTACGGTATAAAGCTTGTTTAAAATGTAATCACTGATCAAAAAAGCATAAACTTATCTGGACAATTGTGTGAAACAGGGTACTCTACGAAGTCTTCCCTATGTCATATCTGATGGAACAAGCCGGTGGACAGGCATTTACAGGGAAACAACGGGTAAGATGTCTGCGTTTTCTTCATGGATCAAATCTCATATTCAGCGTCATACTTGTAATTTTGGTTTTGGTTATGTTTGGATTCGGGGTATGGTTTGTGACTTGCAGTAGAGAACAGACAGTTTGAAACAAGATTTCCTCTGAGCATCGATGTGTTTATTACAGGCTCTCGACTTGCTTCCTACGAAGATACACGAACGTTCACCCATATTCCTAGGTAGCTATGACGATGTTGAGGAGATCAAAGCATTGTACGCTGCTGAAGGGCAAAAATAATGAAGTTGTAATATCCTTGTCAATTAATGAGTATGAAGATAACTCATATATGTAGTGATACATAATATTCTTTAAAATATACTACTACTAATTTCATTTGGCTCCTTTATACACAATGCCATGCAGCTCGTGTTTCAATATATTGTGTACTACTCCCTCCGTTCCATAGTAACGGAGGCAAAACTTTTCGGCACAAAGATTAAGAAAAATTGTGTTAGGTGAGTTAAGTAAAGAGAGAATATAGTGGAAAATGAAAAAGGTAGAGAGATGAAAATAGAAAAAAGTAAGAGAGAGTAAAGTAAGTGTGGAAAAATGTGTTGACTTTTACTAAAAAGGGAAATGACTCTATTACTATGGAACATACGGAAATGGAAAAACGCCCCTATTACTATGAAACGGAGGAAGTATAAGTTATTGCTATATGATAGTCATAAAGAGATGTCAATACAATCCAGAACCGTGAGCAATCCGAATAATATGCTAATTTTAGAATTTGAAAATTTCTAATACGATCAGATTTCACTTAGATTAGCCTGCAATTCAAGTAAAACTGACAAACACTTATTTTTACAACGGGTTCTTGGCTACACAAATTTCAAGTACTATTAAAAGAAGTGAGTGGAAAAAATTAATGAAATATCAGTCTCACTTGTATATTATTAGTTTTAAATAAAGTGTGAATGGAATGGAGATCCTATTATATTTATAGTAAAATTGAATTGGGACTCTTATTCGCAAACGTAGAGAGTTTATGTAAAAATCATTTAATAACTCAAGATTAATCAATTTGTCTTAAATTTTTTCCCATTTATTCCTTCTATTTTCCCCTTTATTTCCAATTTCCCTTTTCTCTTTTAATGAACAGACAAAAAAAAAGGCAATAGAGATAAATTAAATATTTAATAAAAGAGAGAGAATAAATAGACTAAAATGTTTTTTATGGACTTGAGGGTATTTTTATCAAAAAAAATTTAAAATTTTAATAAATTAGCTCAAATAATATAATATCAAAGTTAATAAATTTTAAAAAATATTTTTAAATATTACGGGCCAAAAGCAAAATTTACCGACTAAAAAAAATGTTCCTCTAATAATTAATATCCTATCCCATCTTATATTTTACTCCCTCCATCTCAAAATAATTTTCACTCTTTTTCATTTCGATCCGCTCTACCATAATTGTCACACTTCATTTATACTATGAATGATAAGTAGGTCTCACATTCCACTATCTCACTTCACTCACATTTTATCATAAAATTAATAAAAAAGTGAATCTCATATTCCACGAGCTTTTTCAACTAAATTTTTTTTATATTTTTTAAAATTGTGCTAATAAGAGTGAAATTCAATTATCTAACTATCGCCAATCATGATTGGTACAAAAAGGACAAAAAATGTTGTTTATTTTTTTTCTTTTTTGATGACAAAAGATATCTTTATTCGTGTAAATCTTTCCACATGTCGAGAAAATAGGGCCCGCTTTAATATATCCTATATCTACAGCGGGCCGAGCCCAATCTCTCCAACACCGACCCGCCAACTGCCACATGCTCCGCCGCTAACCGCTAATGTGGGGTCCTCCAGCCCCCCAACTTAGTGAAATTCTCAATTCGACCCCTTCTTCTCCATTCCCAAACCCCCAAATCCTTCAAAACTTTTCGCTCCTCTCTCTCTCTCTCACTCCAATCCAAAATGATGGACGTCGACCCCAAATTCGGAAATTCCGCCTACAATCCGGGTCGGGCCGACCTGGACCAGATTTCCGACGCCCCGACCCGGGCGCCCTTCCACCGCCGCGCCCACTCCGAGACCTTCTTCCGCTTCCCCGACCTCGACGACATCCTCGTCGACGGCGTCCTCGCCGACCTCAACCTCGAAACGCCGCCGTCTATGCAGGCGCCGCAGCAGCAGCAGAAGAGGAACGACGGGCTGGCTCATCTGCGGAGCCTCTCGGTGGACGCGGATTTCTTCGAGGGGCTTGTGCTGGACGGTCCGCCGTCGGCTGAGGCGGCGCCGCCTGGGCCGCGGCACAGGCATAGCAACTCCATGGACGACTACTCCAGTGCGACGTCGTCGTGCGAGGTCGATTCGAACGCGAAGAAGTCTATTGCTGCGGATAGGCTGGCGGAGCTCGCCCTGATTGACCCTAAGAGAGCCAAAAGGTTTTATTTTGACCCGATTTTTGCAAGCGTTGACTCGATTTTGGTGATGATTTATCTTAATCGATTGTTTGTCCCCCCCTATTTAGGGTTATGTTTCTGCTTTGCCTTGTGGTGTTGATGGTTTTAGATTTTGTGTTGAGAACTATGTTACTGTGATAGTATGTGGTTTGTGTGAATTGTGTATATACTCTCTCTTGTTGGAGGTGTATTGGAGTATTGATTTAGAGGGCTGCTGTATGTGCAGGATATTGGCGAATAGACAATCTGCTGCGCGATCGAAAGAGAGAAAAACGCGCTACACGGGTGAGCTGGAAAGGAAAGTTCAAACCCTGCAAAGTGAGGCCACCACGCTCTCAGCTAAGATCACATTGTTGCAGGTATGTGGATTGCTGTATTTTCGTGTGACAACTTGGAAATGATTCTGCTCACGAGCTATATATGTCATGTGGTTTAAAAATTTTAGCTTAAAAAACCTGTGAATTACTGTGAAATGTGAATTATGGTGATACTCCATTTGACTAGAGAGTTGACTGAAAATGGCATTGTGCTGCTGAAATGAAGGATAGAACTAAAAGGTTTGACACTGCTAGTTTTCTATGTTCAATGATTAGTTGCTAGCAAAAATATGACTAAGAAATAAGTAGGTTGTAAAATCTTCAAGAGCAGGGGGAATTGGCACTTCTCCGAGTGTCTTAACGTGAGGCTTCTTGTGAGAATGATGAGCTTTCTTTCCTTACTATCCTTCAACCACTAGTAGATAGGGGACATAAGATGTGAAAATGCACAAGAGGATTATAGGGAGATAGATACCTACGAATATGGGCTTCTTGAGACCGTTTGGTTAGTGATTTTGATAAGATTAAACTTTTCGGTGCAATTAGTCCCTTGTATGTGAAGGACTATAGAGCATATTGGTGCATGGTCTGTAATTCTCCTATATTTTTAGGACCTTTACTTTTTTGCATTAAATGTTCTAAATAGTACTCCCTCCTTCCCACTTAGGAGTCCCAGTCTACCACTTTTGGATGTCCCACTTATAATAGGCCCTACATTTTACCAACTTTTTTCTTCTCACATTCATTATAAACTAATATATAAAAGTAGGACTCACATTCAACTATCTTTTTTCACTAACTTTCCTTTATATTTCTTAAAACCCGTGCTGAACTCAAATGAGACTCTTAAAGTGGTACGGGGGGAGTAGTATATGATATATTTCTAATGATTCATTTCATGCTATTGTTAGGATGAGAAGTGCTTCATTAATTGTTTTGTCAAATTAATAAGTTGTTATCCTTTGTTTAATATATTTGGGACATTGGCACCTAATATCATGAAACTTTCAAAAAGTTGGGTTTTTTCCACGAACTTTAAAATTGACAAATAATATCACTAACTTTTACCCCGAGTTTGTTATTTCCCATCAATGAAAAAATTCCGGCAAAATAATATCATGATATGCATTTTTTTGTAATTTCTCGACAACAACTTCGAGAGTTTCAATCTTTGAGAATAGTTATTCTTGAAGCACACCCTCCAAATTTGTTCTTCAATCTATTAATATTGCCGGAATTTTTTCATTGGTGGGAAATAACAAACTCGGATTAAAGTTCGTGATATTATTTGTCAATTTCAAAGTTCGTGGGAAAAAACCCAACTTTTTGAAAGTTCCATGATATTAGGTGCCAATATCCCAATATATTTAAAGGCATCATAGCAAGGAACTTTGGCTGGGGCTGTTATGGTGAAACAAACTATTGTTGTGACTTCAGTTTCAGTTTTCTACAATGCTTTCGAATTATTTAGTCATATGCAACTGCAGTGTGTTGGGAAATGCACTCTAGTGTGTGTAAGACCTTAACCAAGAAATGAATAAGTTGGTTGAACAATACAACAGCTGTCGCTTTACTAAGAATGTAATTGGTACGATGCAGAGGGACACAAGTGCGTTGACAGCTGAGAACAAGGAACTGAAACTGAAGCTGCAGGCCATGGAACAGCAAGCACACCTCAGAGATGGTAAGCGCTTTTATCACTTGTTACCTCGTCTCACGATTCTTTATCTGATTTAAGCATGTTTTCTGTGTGCATCGATTCTAGCTCTGAATGAAGCCTTGAGGAATGAACTGCAGTGGCTCAAGATTGCAGCCGGCCAAATGCATGGCTCCAATGGGAGCAGCAGAGGGGCATCCTCCCCATTTTCACCACCCCAGCCTCCAACGCAAAATTATTATGCGCAGCAGCAGCAGCACACAAGCCCCAACAACGCGAAACGGGAGGGTTGATGATGCCTCTGAGGCATAGTCATTTGTCAAAGAGAAGTATATTATCCGTTGTATATAAACATCTGTGTAAATGTAGTATCTACATACATGCTATTGAATGGCTATCATGTGTCATATGACCACTTACGAAATGTTCTTTGCCAGAATATGTAGCTCGTATACATAAAAAATATCCACATTACACATTATTTGAAATAAATTTAGTCTCATTCAGCTGGGATGTTAATTGGGTTGAACTCGTTTGATTTCGGATTAGTAGTCTTATCAGGCTTAGGTTAATTTTTCATTAAGGAAAACAAAGTCAGAAATTTTCGATTCTAATCAAGAGTTGATCCCTTAACTATTTTACTAGTGTAACATCACTGCCATACAATAACATATATTGTCGCTGCATATTGGAAATTCTATAACAACCACTTCAAATACTTCTGCTCAAAAACACAATCTTCTTCATTCTTATTACAAACATGACGTGATACATATTTCTAAAGAGAAGAGTTTCGACACAGAAATCAACTAAATCCTCTCAACTACAGATACATCACTTGTGAAGATCGCAACAACAGTTGTAGGTCCCAATATCTGTTGCTAGACAAGGCGGGCGAACTTTTTCGTCTTTATACCAAATCGATCGCCCTTGAATTAATTCATTCAGGAAGTAATCCAGCTTCTCAATGGTCACATTTGGCATCACAACAATATGTGCCATGTTCCTCTCACAGGCAAGTTGCCAACGGCGAACAAATTCTTCATCTCGAGGCCGTTCAAACACTACAGTACTGCTCAGCTCGTTGAGCATGGCACTGATCCCTGCATCCCTGAGTCGGTCTTTCAAATAGTGAGCGTTTCTGAGGCACTTTTGGACTTCTTTTTGGAATCCTTTGTAGCCTTTTCTGTTTAGAGTGTACCACAAGAAGATTGGAGCATGACCATTCCGGCTTCCCATGATTGTTGCATCTCTAGATGCAAGATATTCTACATTGCTTGAGAGAGCATTTATGTGTTTCAGCCGCGTTATTTGCACTCCACAGGGCATTGGGCATCCCACAAACTTGTGGCCTGAAACACTAACACTTCCAATTGGCTTCTTGAATGAAACTTTCGGTGCCTGAACAAGAATAGACTACTTAGTAAGAGCATTTCTAGAGAAAATGCTTACACCTAATATCAACCCAATCATAAAACTATAGCATGATATGAAGAAACGGAAGCATAAAGAAATAGAAGCAAGGAGCTACAGTCAGTTCACACTTAAAATTGATTGGATTCAATTATTTCACTTCTTATGGATAGGAAAAATATACAGAATGAACAGGAACAGCAGAGTTGGCAAACCTTTTTAACAAATGGCATCATTAGACCAAACAAAGCACCATCGCAATGAATGTAGAATCTATCATGTGAAAATCCACATTCTTCAAGGGTTTTTATAACAAGATCGAGGTCATCAACAGCCCCTTTAACTGTGGTTCCTGCAATTTGGATTGTAAGGCAGAAAACATGAGACTATGCTGCTGAATATGTCGATAGCTTATGGTACATAAGCATGTGCTAACTTCCAGTTTAACGATAGAGAAGAAAGTTACCTATATTCACATTAATGATCGCTGGCTTATTCTTGTTCTGAAGCAGCTGTTCTTTAAAATCTGCACAGTCAATCTCTCCAGTGACCAAAGTCGCAACTTTTACGCACTCCATTCTGTACATTCTTGCTGCTTTGAAGACGGAGTAATGGGACTCCTTTGATCCGTACAAAACTCCATCAGGGAAAACTTCTCTTCTGTTTAATGTATCAATCAACTAATGTTAGAATATGTTCATTCCTACCAAAGAAACCCCTATGAATAAAATGATAGACTCGAAGAGAAAAGCAAAGAACATACCCAACAAGGATCCCGTGAAGATTACCCTCAGTTCCACAGTTTGTGATGTATCCCCAGTAGTCATCCTTCTCAATTTCCCACAGGCGGGCAAACCAATCTAAAACACCCACTTCAAACTGTCTAGAGTGCACACCGTAATTGCTCTCAATGAAGGGATCTCCAAGATTGTTAATAGAGAAATGCTGCAGCTGACCAAGAGCACCATAATCAAAGTCCAGATTGTATGGATATCCTGTGTAAAAAGAAACAAATTGGGGAAGCATTCAGACCAGCAGAATTAACATACTAACACAGGTAACTTATCCAGCTTATAATTTGCCAATTCTATGTACCAGTCCTGTTGAACTTCTTCTAGAAAGTTCAAATGAACACAAAACAGAGTTAACCAGAATCAAAACATAAAAGGATTAAAAAATATAGCAACTGAAAATCAGTAACTATTTCAAGAAGCAGCACCACCAAAGAACACTAATTTGAACCGTCCATTTCAATAAACAAGTGAAACAAGAAATTTAGACGACAAATACAAACACTAATTAGAACGATTCACCTTTCAATAAAATAGTGTACGAAATTGACGGTAAATAAACATACTAGCATAAATCATTATATTTCAAAGTTAACAGCACCAAAAGCAGATCAGAGATCGAGCAATCATACCTAAATGGTGCTTAGTCCTTTCCACGAGCGTCTTGCGGTACCTCGCCAACACACTGGCCATGTACGCATCCTTATCGCCGGTAGATTCGTCGTCGGCGTCGGGCTCCGTCACCTCAAAGCACGTGGTGTGCACGTTCTTCCCCAAAACGATCTCTCTCGTGATCTCCAGATCTACACCGTCCGACGGCACCGGCTCGGGATCAAAGGCTAGCTCTCCTGCCGCCGTCATCCGATCCGAAGCCTTTCCGTTAACCAAAGATCCGTTGGACGCCATCGCTGCCTCCAGTCCAACGCTGCTCCCAACCATGCTGCTCGAGGTAGGAAAAATGCTCCGAAAATTAAGGAAAAATTTAGAAATATATGGAACCAAAATTAGAGAAAATGCGGTAATAATTGAATACCTGAAATGCAGAAATGCGAGCAAATGCTTGGAAACAGCGCGAAAAGCGGGCAAAAGAGGCGGCGGAAATTGAGAGGAGAAGGAAGGTGAAGAAGAGTTAGCTTTGCAGGCTTGGATACTATATATAGCCAGCGCTGTTTAGGTAAGATGTGCCAACAAAAAAATCTGGTTCATAATTTTATTATAAATTATTGTTAAAATTAGTTAATTGCGACTCAAAATCTGATACTCGTATTTATTGTTGAATATTGAATTAAACATATATTGGGCTTGTAGTAAGAGTACCTAATTTTTATCAATTATTCATACCAAGCACACATATGAACACTAGTTAAAAAAATGTTGTATCTAATTTTGGCCTAATCTCATTTATCAAACACACATCCATATGTACTAGATAGGAAGAGTTAATTTGATAGTATAGTATTTTTCTAATTTTCTAATCCGAAAGTAACGCTTAATTTGATAGTAATGAATATTAATTAAATCAAACACAATAATTTCTCCCATCCCACGTGTATATCATGTGTTAGATATTTGAATAGAGACCCCTTGAGGTTACCAATGGCCATTTCCCTATTCACTCACGTCTCATTCCGTTAATTGCCTTAAAACTTGTAAATTTTCGGTTTAATTTCAAATAATTCCCATAATTTTGTAATCTAAATACCATGTTTGAATTACCTGTAACCGCCTAAATTATAATGATAATTTTCTAAAAAGGAAAATTATACTACAAAAAATAAAATAAAACAATACGAGCACCATGTATCCATCAGCAACACAAGAGTCCACGTCATAGACACACGATTTTTGGTTGATGATAAGGAAGACAGGAAAATATCAGACAGATCATGAAGGTAAGATTTGCGATTTAACGATTCCAAAAAAGAATTTAATGTGGTCGTTTAAAATTTTAAATAAAGATTATATTTAGGAGTAGTAGTAGACTAGTAGTAGTAGTATATCATTTGAGAGGCAATTATTGGGCGCATCACGTGGTTGGGTCCATGTTGGATTTGAATATTCCAGAAGATCCACGTGGCGGATACCTTCAGATTCAAGTGGGCCCCAATTGAATCACGAGCGGATACTCTATTCTCTGCATCCCAACACTTGGCCTTTTTTTTTATTACAGCTGGATGGGGACGAAAATATACTCTACCGAAAACAAAATTGTTTGAAAAATGATAAAATCTCTGACAATCGGAATGGGCCGCTTTAGCACAACACATTTCCCATTAGCCCATTAGAATATTGGCCCAGTTGGCCTACTGTGCTTTTGTTTTCCAGTTATTTAAATGTTGCACTCAGACTATTTTTTTTAATTAAAGTGGTACTATAAAAGTTCCAACTTTTGTAAAAGTTGATCTCTTCTTTGATTCTTATCGTAACTCGTAAACATGTTCTTTATTCTATCTTTAAGTTGATTTGATAATGCTTACCAGTGTTTTTCAGTAATTTTATTATTTTTTAGACTTGCTATTTTGATCTATATTATTGAAAATGGTGTTACCAACGACTCAAATGTTGTAATCAAGATTCAAACGATGTGAGAATTTACGTGGTTTGATCTAGAAACAGTCTATATCCACGGACGAAAGCGAAAGTGATTTATTTAGAATACAAACTAGCTATATAATCAACAGCGGCAAGCTCTCAAGCTCAGCTACTCAATCGAAGATCTGAGCTTGATTTTTGTAAATCACTCTCTTAGCTAGCTAGCATGGATTGTGTGTGTATCACTCTAAACCTCCCTTTTCCTCAAAGTGTTCTTAAAACATTTCATAAACAAGAAAGAGGGAAACCGGCTGAAGATTGATGGGCTGATCACTTAAGAGGACTTGAGTTAAATGGGCCTTTTACAGACTGGGCTTTGATTGATTCAGCCACACATTCCCAACAACTCCTTTCGTCCATAAAAGATTACTAAATTTATCATATTTAGATTCCATAGATAATTAACCAAAATATCTTTCATTTACACTAGTAGTGCATATGTTATCACATGATTTGACGATGGAAAATATCTTAAACATGTTGTATCTCTTAACGATGATAAAAATCGGCAACTATTTAAAAAAAAAAAAAATTCGTTGTGTAATTGGATTGATGTGCATGACCTGTTAGGCTATTACCAAGTGCCAACAACCACTGACCTTTCAATATATATTATAAATAATTAAATAAAGTATTTGGTTCTGAAGTTTGAATATTAAATATTTAAGCTCCATTTGCATTATTAAATGTCTCAACAGAATTAAATGCAATGAATCATAAAATAAACAAGGCAACAAAATACATACGACAATTTAGTTTGACTAAAAATTAGCCCAATTGTCGACCAATTCCACGACGCCCAAATCAAAGCGAGTGAATTGGTCTCTCTCCGCCGCGACGAAAGATTCTGCTGCTTCTGCTTCCGCCGCCGATCCGCCATGGATTCCTCCCCATTCAACAATCTACCCCAAGACACCCTCCACCAGATCTTCTGCCACCTCCCCCTCCGCCAAATCGCCGCCGCCAAGTGCGTCTGCAAAGCCCTCCGCGCCGCTCTCTCCTCCGCCTCCTTCCACCACCTCCTCCACACCCAATCCCGCTCCCTCCCCCTCCTCGCCCTCAAGACCTCCCACCGCCACGTCTCCCCCCTCCTCACCCTCCACTCCTTCGACCCCGCCGCCAATCACTGGCTCAAATTCTCCCTCTCCTTCCTCCCCTTCGCCGCCCTCCACCCCATCACCTCCTCCAACGGCCTCCTCTACCTCTGGGCCTCCTCCCCCCAAAATCCCCAAAAAGCCCTCGTCGTATGCAACCCCCTCACCGCCCGCTTCAAAACCCTCCCCCAGCTCGGCTCCGCCTGGTCCCGCCACGGCGCCGTCCTTGCCGGCTCCCTCAGCGCCGTCCTCGTCCTCACCGAGCTCGCCGTTCTCTACTACTCCGAAAATGGAAACCCTAATTTCACCCCCAATTGGCTCAAATTCTCCTCCAATTTACCCTCCAAACCCCGCAGCCCTGTCTTGGTCTCCGATTTCATCCTAACCCTATGCGACGTGGGGTCTCCGTGGAGGTCGCAGTGGGCGATGTTCAAGGGAAGGATTGTGGATACGGACAAGGCAATGCAGTGGGTGAGGCTGGAGAGGCGCGAGTGGGGGGACATTTTCGACATTTTGAAGCGGCCGCGGCTCGTCAAGGCCGGGAGCGATCGCAAGGTCTACATGGTGGGAGGGCTGAAGAGCTCCTACGCGCTGCAGAGCGCGTGCACGACCATCTTGGTACTGAGGCTGGACTTGGACACCTTGGAGTGGGAGGAGGCGGGGCGAATGCCGTTGGAGATGTATAGGTGTTTCGTGGAGAGTAGTAAGTTCAAGGTGTTTGGTGGGGGCAATAGGGTGTGTTTCTCGGCTAAGAGGGTCGGGAGGTTGGCGCTCTGGGAGGAGTTTGGGGATGGCAAAAACGCCTGGCGTTGGGTGGATGGCGTGCCTGGGAGCGGAGATGTCCTCTCCCGTGGATTCGTGTTTGAGGCCAGGCTTGATGCTGTTTTGTAGGTCAGAAAGATTTTCACTTTCTTTCTAATCTTGCTATGCTATACATGATTATGATGATTTGGAATATTGAATGTCTTGAATACAATGTGTTGTAGTATTACCAATGTTATTGTTTATGATCATGTTTATTTTATTTATGGGATATGCTAGGGGCTTGAATTTCTTGTGTTGAATGTTGGCTGTTGAGGGTTGGAACTACAAATGTGTTTTTGCTTAGTGCTTGTGTATGGGATTCAGATTTTAGCTGTAAGTTTGGTAAAACGACAGTTATTATTGTTGAGGAAGCGGTTGGTTTGTTTTTTGCTCGGAGATGGATATGTCAAGCTTATTTTTATGTTCTTTTTCCCTATAGATGGTTCATAATTCTAGGCACGAATTTCGTTGATACCTGTCTAGTACTTATGGATCCATTTGGATTTTATGTTCGTTTTCCCTGTAAATGGTTTAGAGTTATAGGAACGGAACTGGTTGGCTCTGTCTAGATAATTATCTGTGTAGAACTAATGGATCCATTTGATGATTTTATGTTCTTTTTCCCTATAAATAGTTATAGAGTTCTAGGAATGAAACTGGTTGGCTTTGTCTATATGATTATCTGTCTAGAACTTATGGATCATTTGATTGTTTTATGTTCGTTTTCCCTATAGATGGTTAAGAACTATAGGAACGAATATGGTTGGTTCTGTCTAGATGATTTTCTGTTTTGAACTTATGGATCCATCCGGATGATTTTGATCGACTCAGTCAAGGTCATACGATCATGCTTTTATAACTAATGGAACCATTCTTAAGATACATCAAGAGTCGAGCCCTTTTGAGTTACTAATAGCATAGTGTTTGGTTCCAATTCTCACTGAAGTGGCATTGGTTTCTTGTTGCACGAAATGTGCATTCCGTGCTATAATGGTTATGGGTTCGTCTTGTGTTTTGTTTTCTCACTTGAATAATGGAGTTCTAAACTGTGTGCTTTTGATTATGTACATTGTAATTGTCCCTTTATTTTCCTCATAAAAATCACTCCACAGTCCCTAGAAATTGCATAAGTAAAAGAAATAGAATAGGGAGATAGAAAATGAGTAACTTATGGTACCTCGGCCTCTTTAGACCTCTCTATAGAATCTACCTATTTTGTTTCAAAAGCTTGTATATTTAGTACTAGTATACTACTAGTAGTTCATAGAATTGGAGAAACTACTACAAGGGTATCTAAGTTTGGCTATTCAATAGTTATGAGTTACTATGATATAAAAAAATTGTCCAAAATGGGCTCGGGTGAAGCTCGCCATCATGTTATATATAGGAAAGATAAAAGTATATAGCATAACATTTTCTACGAGTCTTGAACAAAAGCTTATGGCAACACAAATTAAATTCTAAGTGCATGTTTGGTAGGCATGTTAAATTAGCACAAGATAAATTAGGATGAGCTTTAAGATAAGGATATGCTATCTCACTCTTTTGGGCTGATAAATAATCCATCCTTTTGAACTTATTCGCTTTGAGCCTCAGCGGGCCGATATGGGCTTTGATGGCCTAACATGGACCTTATTTTATCTACCAAACAACCAAATAACCCATATCTCATACTCCCCTCGTCCCATAGAAATAAGCCATATTTCCTTTTTCGTCTGTCTCATACAAATAGTCTATATTCATTTATGGCAACTATTTTCTCCTTCTCTTTTACTTTACTATTTGTGGGCACCACTATTCACTACATAATTTTAAGTATTTTTTCTCTTTTTCTCTTATTTTTCCAATTACATATTAAAACTTGTGTCAATCCCAAATGGCCTATTTCTATGGAACTGAGGAAGTATATATTGGCCTTATCTATGCTACTCCCTCCGTCCCATGTTAATAGAGTCATTTTTTCTATTTTGGGAAGTTCCAAGTTAAATGAGTCATTTCTATTTTTGGGAAAAAGTAATTTTCCATCTCTCTTACATTATTCTTTCTACATCTCTTACTTTATTCTCTCTTACTTTTTTCACCATCCATTTAATACACTATTCTTAAACTCCGTGTCAAAAAGAAATGTCTCTACTAACAAGGAACGAAGGGAGTACTAAACAAGGACCAAGTATATTGGTCCAACCCCATATCAATGGCACATCAGTATTTGTCATGTCAACTTTAATTTATTGTTTAAATATCCCAAATTAACTTATCGATCAAAGTAATTTAGATATAGAACACTATTTATTACGCTCTGATACCAGACTGCTGGATATGTGGGCCGCAACAAGTTAGGGCCCAATCCAAAACAGCATAAGCCAACACATTAGTGACACATTGGTAACTGTCTCGGTTCCAATATTATTTTGTATATTTATATCCTATTTTTATTGCATCATTTCACATTATATTTATCATACCTGAAAGTGAGGTTATTATTTTTAATATTATTATTATTGATAAAAAAAAATACTAATAGTATACTATTACTTTCTTGAATTAAAGTATTTTCTTTTAGGAAAGGCACAATTCTCTTTTAAGTGCACACGACCTAGAGTTGGATCCTACTCACGTGGATAAAAATAATTCTCCAATCAAATAGTTAGATCAAGTCTTCTTTGAACAATACTCCGTATTATATTTAGGCGTGACAATTGGTGTATCGGTATAATACTAGTATTATTTTGACTTATTGTGTTAGAGCTATAACTTTATTGTGATGGCGTGATTAAGGACACCAACTATTGTGTCACTGATATGAGAATAATATTATTAATCTCTCATTCGATTGCTTTGGTAATTTGTGGCATGATATAATCCAGGACAAGTAAACATTGAATAATGACAAAGAGAAAATTGTTTGGTTGGAAAGATAATTTTTTAAATAAATATGAGCATATAATTACAAATTTATTCTAATACTTTTATTTTTTCTTTTTCCTTGATTTGAAGCTAAGATTATTTTTGTTAGAGGGGTGGCTATGACTTCTTATCTGTGAGTTTTAATCTCATGAATTGAATATAATACATGTTTTATCATGAACTCAGATCATCCAAATCAAACGGCTCCTATGGGAAAATTGTCTGAGATTTATCACATTTTTTGAAAGATGATCAATAATGGTTTCTTGTATACCTTCTAAATGACTTGAACCATCAACCAATTAAATTGATGAAAAGTGTTTTATCAACTAAATTGCACTTCATTGTTGAGATTTATCATCATAAGACTAGATCATATTTTGAATTCAAATTCAAATCTTGAACACATGTTTATAATTACAAGGACAAATAGCATAATTGTAAGTATAAAATCTGTTTCATCCAAGTATAAAAAATATGGAATTACATCTACAACTTTCTTTTGCAAGAAAATGATACGTCACTTAGTTATGCAAGAAAATGACACGGAAAATACCCAATATTAATTAATTTATAGGTAGGATATTCAAAATCTGTAAATAAAATACATAAAACTTTAACAGATATATCATTTTCTCCCAATAATGTAACCGAATATATTCTCAGTCCTCTCACATTCTATATTAGCTTATTGACAATGTTTATTTCCTAACAAATGCTTTTATAAAGAAATTATACCTTTCTAAATATAAATGTACTTACTTATTCTTCGTATTTAATACCCATTTCCCGAAGTCACTTTTACTACTGTGAATCTGTGATAAAGAAGTAATGATGAAACAATTTTTATTTGATTTTCAATACATGGCATATTATTATTATTATTATTATTATTATTATTATTATTATTATTATTATTATTATTATTATTATATGAGTAAAGTAAAGAGTAAATGGAAATTTGACGAGGATTCATGAATCCAAATTTGAATAATGATATGACTTAAGGTAGCCTTTTACTATAGGAATGACGATCAAATATGTAAATAAAACTTTTTTCCATCACTATCAACCTATGTCACCTTAGCCTAATTTCAAATCCACTAGATGTAGAATCTTCATAGGACCCATATTTAGCACAACAAATTTGGGCATTTCCCTCTTTTTCTAATTTTTAATCCAATCAATGTCACATTGGAAGTGGACTCTATCCAATTGCCATTATTTTATTTAATTAATGATGGGAGAATACAATTCATCCGTAAAATTTGTTTCTCCAAATTCTGACTCAATTACTCTATTGACAGCATGAGAGAATAAACCTCAACTAAAAAAGTTTTCAATTAAGCTTGAATATCAACATTGAATAATTGTCTTAGTTTCGACTCCAAATTTTTCCAAAACATTATAGAATAGATGTAATTATTACACATTTATGTGTCATAGTGTACCCGAAACCGAAATATTTCCCCTCGAATATTAACCACTCTACCGCTAGATTAACACACTAAAAATTTTAAGTTTGAATTTCATTGATATTCTAAGAGTTGAAATTGTATATCTTTTTACATAGTTTGTGAATTAGTATTGCATATAAACATGGATTTACTTAGCTAATGTTAAAAATTGTTGCAAATTCATATGAAAAAATAGAATAATGTATCATATTTTCTTTATACTTTTATACTCTCTCTGCCATAAAAAAAAAATAGACAAATTTTATCATTTTGAATTGTCCACCAAAATTAGGCTAATTCTAAAAATGGAAAACTTTAAACCAACACTAACAATACACATCATTCTAAATGTGACCCTTATGGTCCATAACACTACTTACACTATATTTTTTCTTTCTTATCTCTTTCACTTTATCAATTATGTATTAAAACTCGTGCAATTTGCAATTTTATCTACTTTTTGCAAACAAAGGAAGTACTAATATATAGATGATGTCATGGTGGGGCAATATTTAACTTTTAATTTGGATAGAAAGAAATGATGCCCTAGCACGATTATTAGTCGCCAATATATTAAGTTTAACGCAACAAAAAGTGTCGAGACTTGTTTCGACGTCATATTTCAACTTGAAAGCTACATGCACTTGCACTAGACAACAATAAATATTACTACCAGTAACAAATTTAATCATAGCCTTTTATTATTAAAAAAACATGATAATGTTATAATTAAGAAACAAAAACATGATCACCACGTTAACTAATGAAACCATCGGAAGATAAAAGAGTGAGATAAAATAAATTTATTTAACTAGTTGGGTTACAAACCATCCTACACCGGACTATAAGATTGTCCAATTTTAATTAGTCTGTCTGAAGTCTTTTGAGGTGATCCAAAAATAAATCTGTGTGGATAGGCTCCAACCTAAAGCTAACAATATCAAATTAATGTCGACCTATCCTTGAGTCGGGCCCATGATGACTCAAGTTTGAGTTGGATATGACCTGCTTACTTTGGTGTGACAGATTTTGTTCAAACAATGACATCAACGTCTTGAACCAGTTGCCTCACTTCAACGAAGTATGTCGTGGTAGAGGCTCGACCATCGAATTCACTGCCAATGGTCGACCTTATCATAAGTGGTACTAATTGGTTGATGGCATACCTGAGGTGGTATGTATTTTTGAATCATTCACTTGTCCAACGAATGCGAGGTTAGCTTTATTTGCTCAAAGGCAAGAGGTTGCGCTGAATGATGTCAAGTGGACATTGGTGTGCTGCGCGATATGCGATCGCGCTGGGCAATAGTGAAAGTCCCGACACATTTCTTCTTCAAATCTTGTATCACTGATATCATGTATGTCATCATTATCATGCATAACATGATAGTCGAGGATGAAGGTGAAGGAGTCACCAATTGGGACGATGAGGACGTTGGACCTAGCTCCTGTGTAGCCCAAGAGCCCCCAAATCGGGGTTTACCGCCCCAATTCAATGAGGTTCTTCGTGTACAGACTACAATGCGTGAGGAACAAGCCCATGGACAACTCCAGCTCGATATGGTCGTAGAAATTTGGTTCCATAATCGTTGAAGCTTGTTTATGCCTTTTTTAAAAAAATTTGTTTCTCGTGGCACTTTTTCGGTATCATGCATATTTTTAATATTGTGTGTTTGAATCTATATTATTTTGCTATTTTTATTTATTTTATAACCCAAAAATTAACAAAAAAACAGATAAAAATGGTGAAATATATTTGTAGTGTTCGGCATCACACATCCAAACTCCACATTATTATGATATTGTATGTTTTGGACAAAACGTTCATGATTTTGCTCTAGGGATACTTTTCAAAAGATCATATACTAATAAAGTTGGATAATCTATATATATGCATGCATCTGTTACTCTTTTTCTAACGTGGTACTATATTTTTGCATCCCCACAATGTTAGTTAGGGCAAATTTTGGAACTAACTTTAATTCAGATATTAGGACTGAAATTTGAAATGTGACGCAATAAGGAAAAAATGGAGAGACGAATTTACAGGTGCGGTGAGAAAGGAAAAATAGAGATTTTGTGATGAAACGATCTTATACACGTGTCGTTGGTGTGTATATATATTAGCAAGTATTTACTACTCCCTTGTTACATATCCATAAGCCTATCCACTCTCATACCCATTTTCTCCCAAACCCCACCCCTCTCCTCTCTTTCTCTCTCACACACAAACACACACTGTGGTCAGTCTTCTCACCAGTCTTTGTCCATAAAACCAAAACTGACATTCCTCAAACTTGAAGCCAAAAACCTTGGAAAATCGTAGAACAGTAATCATCCGACAAATCCTGTCTCTGCTACAGTAATGGCTCATCAATTTACCCAAATTCACCCAATCCCTACCTCTTCTTTTTAGATTCTACCAACCCAACCGTTGGGAATAAAAGATACCGTTTCCGATGGAATTCGCGGAGGAAGTAGGGGAGAGCTCCTCCCCGCCTCGGAGCTACTACGTCACCGCAAACAACGATGTCATCAGGAATGATGTTTACAATCGCCTGATTCACAATGGAAATGAGGAGGCGATTAGTAATCCTCATTTCTTCCACCTCTTGGAAGCTCACTTCAATCGCCTTCCTACAAGGTTTCTTCTTAATGTAGTATGTATAATACCATCAGATTTCTTAAAACTATCTTCTTCTCTTTATGCATTCAATCATAATTTGAGTTCGAATAATTCATTTACAGTTTTGGCGGTTTAGGGATTTCAGTTGTATATGGGAGTGTCATTCTTCTAGACTTTGATGTTCTTTTCCATTTTGGGTTGTATACATATTGTTTATATTGAGCTTCACACTTTCCAGATGCTTGGCTATGTGAATTGAGAGCCATGCTTTCACATTTAGGGCGGAAGGGAGATAGAAATTTCAGTTTGTGTGATTCTTCTATAGTTTGATGCTCTGTTCCATTTTTTGGGATTTATATTTAAGGTCGGGATTTTGTAGTTTATCTCGGGTTTAACATATACCTGCTTAGTTTGATTGTATGATATGTTCTCTTAGTTGCTGTTATGTCCAATCTGGTGCTGTGACTTTGATGATTTGATATTATTATGTGTTTCAGTTATGGACTGGATATCAATATGGAAAAAGTTGAAGATGTGTTGTTACATCAGAAGCTTCTTGCTAGTGCCGAGGATCCTGACAATCAACCTGTTTTCCACATTCGTTTTCTAGAGGTACATTTGGCATTCTTTATTACTCACTTCCATTCAAGAGTATTTGTAAGTGTTTGTGCATCCTCAGGAGTGTAACATTAATGGCTCTAGGTTTTGATGTTATTAGAAGCTTATGGATGCTGATTTTTAAATTGATTGACACAGAAAGAAGGGAATGGTGGGGGGCAAGGAAACTATTAGTGATTATGCAGAAAAATCTCATAAAAAAGTCAGAATGAATTTTGCGTTTGCATTCTTGATATTTTATGTTTTTCCAGTGACTTATTATTTTTTAAGTTGAGAACTAAAGACAGTATTGATATTTTGCTTGCTTTCCCTAACCGAGCATGAAAACTTTGAAAATGATGGGAATTGTATCTGGTACTATTTGTTATACCAGATACAAGATTACTTTATCATTGTTGTTCCTCAGAAAGGGGAGTTATCTGCGTTTCGTATTTGTCTGATAACTAGTCTGCAGAGTGTTCAAGGATAGTACTTTTGCTTTCGCAACTACTGCTTTATTGCCAATATCTTTATCATTCATGAGGACATTGGTCCACATCTCTCAAATTTGAGCCGTTTATCTGCACTAATTTAGTAATTTGTCAGCATTTTCACTTCATGATATGTATCTAATGTATAATCATTTTTTACACTGAATAGAATTTTTGCACTAGAGATGATGATTTTGAGGGAGAACAGATTTCAAGTGCTCTCCCTGCCTCATTTCAAGATGATAGTGTCAATAATGGCGTCCTCCTGTCAAATGATAGGTAAGTGAGATTTTGGGTCCGTTGGTAATGATTTGATTATAGATTCTTTTTTTCCCGGTAAAGGCATGATCTTCCAGTATAATTTGTTTGGGAACAGGAATTCTGGGGGTGACAACGAGACTTTTTCTAAGCTTGAGGATCTGAATCTGGATGTTAGGAAGAATTCCAATGATGTAAACAAGGAAATTTCTCTTGAAGATTTTGCACTAAGGTAGTTTTGCAATCCCATTCATGATTTTTTCACTTCCACTTTTAGACTCTCAAAGAGATGAAACTTGCATTAGCATTTGGGATATCGTAGGAGTTAATGTAGACTTCCACCCATTGCTCGGTTATTTGATGGAGGGACAAATTGATCTAGATTGGAAACTTATGTTAAATGCATGGAGCTCGGCTTTTAAGAATTACGAGTGGTCAAACATAAATAGGGCTCGTTTTTGTTCAGCTGAATCTAGAATTCACTTGAAAACCATGACCTGGATCCAACTCAAGATCATATGAGATGGTTTAGGACCAATAGTTCGTGAGTTACTATTATCATTAATATACCAGGAAGATATGTAAAATAGATTCTTTCTTTTCCATCACTTTGATGAGCATTTCCTTCAAGTCAACTAAGTGGTAATAGGATGAATCCATGTGCATTGCAGGGAGGAAGCATCACTCTTACCAATTCATGAGATAATATTTTCAACTCTTGACAAGCCAAAACTTCTCAGTCAGGTAAAATTACAGGGTTATTGCTAAATATTCTTTAATTTTACCCCAACTATTTATTTTCTTGTGCCCAGCTATCTGCTTTGCTCTCTGATGCTGGACTAAATATCCGCGAAGCTCATGTTTTTTCAACAACAGATGGCTACTCCTTAGACGTATTTGTGTTCGATGGATGGCATTCTGAGGTATCTTGCTTAAGAGCTTGTGAGATGTGGCATATTTTATGTTGTAGGTTTTTTTAACTTCTGCAATACTATGATTAGGATACAGAAGGTTTATACAACATGATGAGAAAAGCAATTGCTGAGAGTGAGGTAATTATTATATTGTTTTCCCATAACAACACTTTGAAAGTTGATATGTTTAAATTCAGTGCCATTCTTCAGTATGTTATCATGCATTGGCTCTTACGGTTTACTCTTCATATGGTCATCTAATTATTATACAAGAATAGCATTATTGTTAATGGCTAGTGGTAAATGTTGCCTCACAAATCCCCTGCTTTCAATTATGAAGGGATCGTGGTCTGGTTCTTCGCGATCTCAGTCAATTTTGGAGGAAGCTATTGCTGCACAGAGAAATTCGGAGGATTGGGAAATCGATTGGAGATTGCTGAAGATAGGGGAGAAAATTGCAGCTGGATCTTGTGGAGATCTGTTAGTTCAATGCTGCTGCTCATTAGAATTTGTTGATTTATGTTAGCCCATTTTTTTCCTAGTGCTTATGTCTCTAGTATTCTCATTGACAAGTTATCGTGGAGTATACCTTTGCGAAGCCGTTGCTGTGAAGGTCCTAAAATCTGAGCATTTGAATAACTCCCTGCAGGCAGAGTTTGAGCAGGAAGTTGCTATTCTAAGGTGGTTCTAGTGTGTTTTTACAAAACCAGGGATCTTTATCCTAAATCTGCATTTAAATCCCTTTTATTGGAATGCAGACAGGTACAGCATGACAACGTTGTGCGTTTCATTGGTGCTTGCACAAAGCTGCCACATTTATACATAGTGACAGGTAAAGTGCTTTCAAGAAGAGTAGAGTGGCATACTTTAACTAGCTAGCTTCGCTCAATATTTTCGTTTCTATAACCATACTCTTCAGGGAGTTGAGTTTGCTAAATGGCTTCTTAACATATCTTGTTAAATTTACTTGGCATTCTTGTATTGATGGCTGAGTTTCCCTAAGATTTATTTGTCTCAATATCATTTCTAGAGTACATGCCCGGAGGGAGCCTTTACGAGTATTTGCATGAGAATCATTCTGCATTTAAGCTCCCGCAGTTGCTGAAGTTCGCAATTGACATCTGCAAAGGAATGGAGTACCTACATCATAAGAATGTTATTCACAGGGATCTGAAGACTGCAAATTTGCTTATGGATACTTCCAATGTGAGTTATTCATAAGAAATTAAAACTTTCAACCTTTTGTTTTTAAGCCCTTTTCCTATCTCTAGAGCCATGATTTGTTGATCTGTGCGATAATTTGTTTCAAGGTTGTTAAAGTGGCAGATTTTGGAGTTGCGCGGTTCCAGAACAATGGTGGGGTTATGACAGCAGAGACCGGAACATACCGATGGATGGCCCCAGAGGTACAAGAAAACACATACATGTGGCTTGACTTGGGTATTTATTTTATGTCTCTTTGATTTTCTCTTTCATTATATAGGTGATAAACCATCAACCATATGACCAAAAAGCAGATGTGTTCAGTTTTGCCATTGTTCTTTGGGAGCTTGTTACAGCCAAGGTGATGTTAAATTGTTGTTTGTATAAGCTTTCTAACTACTTGTGAAGAATTTTCAATAAACAAGTTCAAGGGCAAGGCTTTATTCATCCTTGCTTCCTTTTCTTTCCGTTACAGGTACCTTATGATAACATGACTCCTCTACAAGCTGCCTTGGGAGTGAGACAGGTCCGTTTCTGTGACATGCTATTGAATTGATCGAACATAGGAATATTGAATTCTCATTCAACAATGGCCTAATCCTTAGGCTTTGATTCTAATGTGCGTAGTTCAGTACTGACTTGGTGTTTCTTATACACTTGCTAGGGTCTTCGACCAGAACTCCCGATAAATGCACACCCCAAAATACTAAGCCTGATGCAGAGATGCTGGGAAGCCATTCCTAGCAAACGCCCTTCGTTCAGTGAGATCAGAAGTGAGATGGAGGCGCTCCAGCAAGAAGTAAATGTATGCGCTTATAAATTCATTCAACAAAACGACCTCATTGGTGAATAACGTGTTGCCAAATTTGCAGGATGCTCGAGATGCTGCACCTAATGGCCCCTGACATCTATCTACAATTGACACGGTTTGATACTATCTAAAGAGTAAGTGCTTCTTTAATTTTCCACATACTAAGGTAAATGCCCCTGATATATATTTATACATGGAACTGACACTCTTTGGGAACTTTGGGATAAGCATAAGTATATTTGTAATATAAATCAAGTAGTTGGTATGATGCAGTTTTGGATAGGAAGCTAACACCAATTTCACTACCTGTAAACAAAGTGAGTGTTTTCCACTGTTTGAGGAATGCAAATCTCTCACAATATAGATTTCACAAACACTATTCATATCTATATTTGTTTTATTTTACTATTGAATATGGTTTATGTCCAATTTGAATGATGGATGAAACACCCCATATGAATCTGTGGTGATGGATGTGTGTAGTAATTTTTTCTACTACTATAGAAAGAAAATAGCAAATTCAATCTAATTTTGAATGTTGAATTAGATCCAATCTTCAAAGTACTATTTAATAACGTTTTAATTTTCCATTTGTTGCACAAGTTTAGATATATATTTAACATAAAAATTTAAAAATAATTTGAGAGCTTTCGAACATATTGTTTGAGTTGTCCGTGTATTGTCAATTTCAGCGTCAGATGTCTATTGCAATTTTTTACTTGTCACAACAAAAGATCAATATTTGGGATTTAAAGTGCAACTATCTTTTATGGCAGAGCTTTTATGCTCAAAATTTTAAATATTTACTATGTTTACACTATTGATTTAGTACACACGTAAAATGATTTTTTATGGCGTGCACGCATGCAATGATAAATTCTCTTGGATTTTTAAATTGAGCTACACACTATTATAATTTCACCAATCACGTACAATCGCACGTTACGTTCGCTAGTACAAAAAAAATTACTATAGGAATGCAACATCAACTTTATCCTTTTCAAGTAGTCAAACTTTCCTAATTTCCCAAATAGTGAAGGCTTTTACTCTTCAATGAAATGACACGAAATCAAGAATTCATAATTCTAGTTTGGGTAAAAAATAGTAATCTATATAAGGCCCACATGGAATTTAAGGCAATTGGAAAATGTTTTGGAATTTCAAAATGTAAGGGTTGTCTTTGGATAGTAACAATTTAACCATACGTCTTTGGTTGCAAATAGACGAATAGGAAATTAAAGATGATAGCTGCTCTTTCTTCTTTACTTACCCCAAAATTTTCGATAGCACAAATGCAACCAAGTTGTTAGGATATTTCTCCATCTTAACTAAAAAAATTTAAAACTATACTAAAACATTAACAAATTAAATTAGAGAAGATATTGGAAACAAATTAACAAGTCTTCTCAATGAATTTTATTTTGTAATTATAATATCCCAATTTGTTTAGATTTTTTTAACTGCACATGTACTCTTAACACATTTTTTATTGTTATTACCGAAATAATTATGAATGTATAGTTATAACATTCTTGATATATCGTATAAACACATACTCATTGTGTCATTTTAAAACTCGTTAGTCAATAAAATTGTTTTGTAATTGTAATATCCACGGGATTTCTCTTTCTTGTGGAATAAGAATAACTTTATTTCAAAATAGTTAGTCAATAAAATTGACAATCCGAAGTTATACTACTATAAATTTCAACACGGTTATATTTGTATATTTATACATATTTGTTATTTAGTCTTTTTTCTCCATGAACATTAATTGTCATGCAATAGGTCCACGTAGTCGATGTAGACTGTAGTCCAAATATTTAATATTTTACCAAACAAACTATTACTATTATTCAACATACACTACAAATTACTCCTATTGATTATGACTCAAATTAACTCCTGCAACAAGTCTTTTAGCTGGACTTTAATGTCTCGTCGCTTACTGGTAATATTGTGAGCTTAGTTAGTCATCACATCTAACTTCCATAAATCTTTGCTTCTTCAATGGCGTAACTAGGGGTGACAAATCGTGCGTGTTGTGTCGTTATCGTGTCGACACGATAACGACACGACACGATAACAACAAACACGAACACGACTCGTTAAGAAAACTCCAAACACGAACACGAACACGAGCCGCTACCCTCAGACACGAACACGACACGAACACATTAACAACATGAACCACTTCGGGTCAACACGACACGATAACAACACATACACGACACAACACGATAACAAAACAATAATAATAATATTATAATATATTAATATTATTTCTAATATGAAAATTTTAATTTTAATTTTAAATTTTAAAATTTTAAAATAAATAAAAATAAAATTAATATTATATATACTTAACGTGTAACACGAACACGACACGAAATAATATTATAGTATACTTAACGTGTAACACGAACACGACACGAAATTTTCGTGTCCTTATCGTGTCGACACGATAAGGACACGAACTCAATAAGCTTTGATACATACCCATTAATTTCGTGCGGGTTCGTGTCGTGTTATCGTGTCGTGCCAAAAATTGTCAGCCCTAAGCGTAACGGTTTCAACATCACATCACTTATAGTTCATACTGAGAGTTCCAAGAAGGATCTTGGAAAGAATGACTCATTTTACTATTTTAGAACAATCGCGGGTTAAAATTTTCTTTATTTTTTATTTTTTCATTTTTGATAAGCAAATTCAAATTCCATTAAATCACTATACTCATATTCTATTATCAAACTAAAATATAAAAGTGAGATCCTCATTCCATTAACTTTTTATAGCCATTTTTCTTTATAGAGTCACAATTTCTTAAAACTCGTGATGAGTCAAAACATATCTTTAAATCGTGGATGAAGAGTATTATACATCATAAATATCAATTACAATTGTTTAAAAAATAGACGGAACATCTTTTAAGGTCCACGAACTTTGCCAAAGTATCATTTTAAGTCCGTGAACTTTGAAAATATCATTTTAGGTCCGTCAACTACAAGTTAATATCATTTAAAGTATTTTGAACTTTTCTGGACGAAAATACTCTTAATGCCTTCAAAGGGCAATTTGGACAATTCTTTCGCCACTCGTTTTGCATCAAAGACCTAGAGTCCAACAATTTTTTCTACTACTATTTAATTCAATTGCCATCCAAATTGAATTTAAATATAATTAAATTTGCCGTAAAAAATCTGTGTTAGTTTTTCAATTATTAGATGACCAATTATTCAGGGATAGTGAATTGAGACTTGATTTTTTATTTTATTTTTTCAATCTAAACTGCATTTTAAGAACTTACGTACTATAGGTGATTTGTCAATTACATTTGGTTTATTTGTATTGAAATTAGATAGCTATTAATTTGGATTGTCATTCGGAGTATTAATTATATGAATTTCAGAATGGAGATTAATTACCATCCAAATTGAATTTAAATATAAAAAATTGCCATTAAAAATTGTTGGACTCTAAGTCTCTGACGCAAGATGAGTGGCGAAAAAATTGTCCAAATTGCCCTTTGAAGGCCTTAAGGGCATTTTCGTTCGGAAAAAGTTCAAAATACCTCAAATGATATTAACTTGTAGTTGACGGATCTAAAATGATATTTTCAAAATTCACGGACCTAAAATGATACTTTGGCAAAGTTCGTGGATCTAAAAAAAATGTTTCTTTCAAATATGCGTTATTGTGGATATGACAAATCTTTGGCTATTTTGTTGTTTGTACGGATGTAGTCACTATATCAGTGCCTTCGGCAATTTTTGCTTTTGTATTTTGTCTAGTTTGTTGTTTTACCATCGATTCCTTGGTTCTCCATAGACATATTTTACTGAGCAACTTTTGTTACATAAAAGAGTAATTATAGTCCCAATTCTTTTACTCATTTTCTAGTTTACAATGTCATTTATTAATTTTGAATAAAAAACAAGACCTTAGTTAGCTACATTTGGTTTTTTGAATTACAATTGACTGTGGTACATAGGAAGTTAAAACAATTGCAACGACATTGTTTAAAGTGGCCGGATCAGCTTTAATTTAATTGAAAATATATTAGAAAAAATGCAACGGCGATGGCCGACCGTGTAGTTTATATCAACTTTAATTTAATTAAAAATTGACTGATCGATCTTGTTATTACACTGATTTTAAAAGTCATGTTATAAACTAGACAATGCGTAAAAATGATATTGTTATATTGAATTAATCTTCAATATAGTATTCCTTAATTGCTTTGAATATTCAATATGATGGGTGTAGAAGGTTTACAAGTGGATTTGAACTAATGAGAGGTGAATATTTCTTCTTTTTGATCGTGTGACAAATTTCACCCTGCTTTCGAGAATTGAATCAAGTACTCCCGTATATTTAAAAGGTTTTCATCGGCAACTAAAAACAATGTGCTATAAAAATTGTAACACCCGTACATTTAATTTATGGGTAATTAATCGTACTTTTCATGAAAGTTACATAATAGTACGATTAATTACCTATAAATTAAATGTACGGGTGTTACAATTTTTATGGGTAACTTTCATGAAAAAAAAATCCCTAATATGTAACTTTCATGAAAAAAAATCCCTGAAAATAACATCCATGCATGCCTTTTAACAGCCGTTATGTAATTATCTAGGAACCGTCATCTATATATAGTTCGAGAATAAAATTCCAAGTTACATTTATGCTTAGTAAATTCATCTAAATTAACTAGGAACCCTCATATAAATTACATCGATGGTCCTTATTTAATAGGAGTAGTAGGATAAAATTATTTTTATATGAGCCAGACCCTATAATACTAAGTAACTAGAAAAAAGATGACATGAAATTATATTTATTCAGGAATATGATCATGCATGAAAAACATTACAATAACAACAGCTCACACAAAAGAAACACACCATGCAACAACACTACATTACATATGAAATAAAAAGTGTCCCTTATTTTCACAAAACATATTAAGTAAAATTCCAATGTATCTCCCTCACTGCCTAGTAGTGAGGCGGCGGTGGGGACTTGTACTTGTAAACTGGTGGTGGTGGCGGAGGGGATTTGTATTTGTAAACCGGTGGTGGCGGTGGTGGAGGGGACTTGTATTTGTAAACTGGTGGTGGTGGTGGTGGAGGGGACTTGTAAACGTATGGTTTCTTAGGAGGTGGTGGAGGAGGACGTGATTTGTACTCATAGTGCTTCTTTGGTGGTGGTGGAGGTGGTGGTGATTTGTATTCGTATTGCTTCTTAGGAGGCGGTGGAGGTGGTGGTGATTTGTACTCGTAGTGTTTTTTAGGAGGCGGTGGTGGAGGAGGTGATTTGTATACGTAGGGTTTCTTGGGAGGTGGCGGTGGAGGAGGTGATTTGTAGTAGTAGGGTTTCTTTGGCGGTGGTGGAGGTGGTGGTGATTTGTAGACGTAGGGTTTCTTTGGAGGCGGGGGCGAGTATTTCTTCACCGGTGGCGGTGGAGAAGCATACTTATAATCATCGGCTGTGGTTTGGGAAGGGAAGCTAATTAGAGACACTAATACCACTAAAAGAGTGGTGATTAGTGAGGCCATTCTCTTCTCCATTTTTAATTTGGTTGTAATGAAATTTAACTTAGATTTCACCTCTTTAAATAGATTTAGATTTCACCTCTTTAACTCAAGCCTACGTCAATAAATTGCCTACATAACATACATTTTTCAACATTTGGAAAAAAGTACTACTACATATTTTAATATTAATCGGTGTGGAATGACTTAGTATACAAATTAAACAGGGAAACATTAATTCTATGGGTTTTTTTCTCACACGCATCAAAATCAACCGGCAACTTTGTCAACAATTAGCAATAATTGGAAATCTTGGGGTAGATCTTGATTAATTTAGGCTGATGTTTTTTTTTTTTACAGTTTAGAATTGTTCAAACGTCTTTTTAAATCAAGTAATTTGTTATGCAGGAAAAAAAAACATAATAATTGAAATTATGCTAATCGTGAACTATTCATAAAATTTAGTGGTATTTTATTTTGTTAAGTTTCTCTTGATATGAAGTAAATTATATATTCTTCGTTAATAACACTCCAATAATTTCTTGTTTGATCATTTTTGAATCAAAGCACGTAATATATCAACAACCAAGATATATAGTTGGTATTTGACAAAATAAGTAATATGAGTATTAAAACATAAGTTAAATATCGATTTGTTTACGTTGCGCATAGGTAACAAAATAAGCTTGGATTTAGAATTGATAAAAAACAACACAGAAAGAAAAAACTCACAAACTTTAGTAATTAATCATATAAAATCAATTAAACTAAGTAAGTACGTACATATGAACTTGAATTGATCATAATATTATAAATAACAAAACTAATTAACTGTAGTTATCCTACTTGCCAGTTTTATAGTGTCGTCCACTTTCAAAATTGCTGGTAGTTGACAGAATAAGTAATAGGAGTATTAAAACTTAAATTTTAAATATTAAATTGTTTGCGTTGTGTAGGTAATATATTAAGTTTGGATTTTAGAATTCGATAAAGAATAAAATTTGAATAAAAAACTCAACAAACTTGATTAATTATCATAAATTCAGTAAAACTAATTTTTGTGCCTGAATATTTTATTAAAATAAAATATAATTTGATAAAAACTAGTAGTACTTAATAATATTCCTAGACGGTAAAATTATTAACTATGTATATACAGTATGATATTGATATGGGATACTATAATATTAAAAATAGTAGTACCAAGATTTTTTTTTTCTCTATATAAACGTACCTGTAGTGCTGGTGACTTGAAGTCAACAAAGAATACCTAATCTCAGTAGAATAATTCAATTTGTTAAAGGTGCAGTCTATTTACGTACCTTTATTTCTGTCATGTAATTTAATGCATTTTTATTTTCGCTATATATTTTTTTGAATTTTAATTTTACTAATTCTTATCTCATCTAGAATATTTTTGTTCGGTGGCATCAAAGCTTGACTACGATAATTATTAATCAAAATTTCCGAGATCAAAGTAATGTATTTGAAAGTGTAAATTACTGTCATAAAGATAATTTGAGAAGCTTTGCAACTTGTATGTTTTATAATAGGAACCGCGCGTTTATATTGGAATCTTTAAATTTTATCAAAATTCATTTCGCTGTGTCTGATTATTTAATCATAGGTAGTAAAACTGGCTATATTATCATGATCCAATCAGAAGCTAGTTGCCCAAATAATTTCTTCTTCTCGATATAATTGAGTCAATTGACACTTTCAATTAAAATAGTTGTGTCAGCAGACAATTTCAGCAAGGTCACTTTTCTAATTGACAATTTCCTTAATTAGGTACGCATTCTATTAATTTATTTTGGGAAAAGGAGGGAAAATAAAACTCGCACTTATACTTAATTTGAGTTCCACCTTTATTTTATCTCCTTATCTTTAAACAAGAAATTTCATTGGTTTTTGTTTGATGTTTCTTATTTTCACTCCCATAAGAACAAATTATATGGAGTAGTATATAATTTTTTCTCTACGAATAAGAGAGGAGATCAAACTGTATATTTGTAGACGTTTTATTTCATTAATTTTAGTCCATGATTTTCATTTCATTGGGAGAATATGTTGTTAAAATATATAAAAAACTTTTTGTGTTTGTTCTATTTACTTGTATTCATATAAAATAATTGAAACTTTGTGATGGATCCATGAAATGAAATATGAAAAGTTAGAAATGAAAATAGAAATGTAAAGTTACCAATGACACACATCCACACCCACACAATGACATCCAACCAACTCGTAGATTTTCATGATCAAAGAGCTAAAACTGTTTCGATATCTTAAAATAGAAATTAGTACTTCGTGTATATTTATTCAATAGAATAAAATTATCTTGGAAACACTTTAATGATTATTTTAAAGTGGATGGGTAAACTACTCTGTATTGATATTTGTTTTATATTATATAGCACTATTCAGGAGTATCTAATTTTCAGTCAATAATTTCCCACCGTTAGTTTTCATATCCTCCAATTTAAATCATCTTGTATTTATTTAGCCAATTGATATTTCATTATTGTCGTACTTTTGGGAAATATCCTTATTAGCTTCTTTGATAACAATAATCCAAGCTAATTTTCAGTTAATTTTAAACTTATGTACCTTCTTATTCTTTAAATTTTTTATTTTATATTTACTTGTCTCACTTCAATTTTGCATCATTTGATAGTATTATATTTATAATTAGCTAGATCTCACAGTTTATTAACACATTCCATAATTTACTACATTTGTTATAAAACTAGTAGTAATATATAAAATGGATACTCATATTAATTTTATTAATTTGTTTGCTAACTATTCTTCATATGTGTAGCATGTATCGATTCAAATTGGACATTTAATGCGAGGAAGTAATTTGTATGGAGTACTACTATTTAATTTATTTATCCCTTATTTGTTTTCCACTTGATGACCAAGGAGGGGACTGCTCATTCTATCAGGAAATTTTATTATTTCCACGTGTACAAGTGGACTGAGTAATTTAAAGAATAAATTAAACGTTGACGATGTGTTCATTAACAAGCCATGAAGCCATAATAATGATATTATGGAGCCGGCTTGCAAACAAGCCACTTGAATCAAATTTTAACAAAAATTCTAGTGTATGTAAAGAAGCTTATATATTAATGAAACCAGTTTAGTCTATATATTTATTACTCCATGAAAGTAACGTAATTCAATATTTATGTTATTTGTCAATTTTTTAAATATATTTCAAATATATATAAAATTTAAAATTCCTATAAATTAGATTTATGATTTATTAATAGCTGTGGACTTAGTACTACTACTACTTAATAGACAAAATTTGAAGTTCTGTTTATTTCATCACTGCTAGTAATATATATGGAGCAACTTTTTTTACGATATACGGTACGTATGTAAACTGTAATCCACTAAAATCAGAAGAAAAGGCTTCGTAATATTGAAAATTGTGAATTAACTTTATACTCGTCTTCCACCGATATATCTGTTATTCTAATGTCTAATATTTTCATCATTATAATTTAGCTTCGTATATTTATGGATTAGACGTTTATTAATTTTCACTGATCAGTACTATTTAATACTAATAGAAATCGATTTAATAGAGAGAGAGAGAGAGGGGGGGGATTGAGAAAAGTAGAAAAGGAACACCTTTTATAGAATTGATGAACAATATAGCAAAATATGAAATTACAGAAAGATGGGAACATTTTGCGCTAAACATCAAACAAACACACAAAATAAAATCTGGAAAGAGCGTCTGCCTTTGGCTTATTTTCTAATAATATAATTTTCCTCATTTAATTTTTCTTCTCCTCATGCATGGATCCATCTCTTTCAGTCCACAGCCACGTTGTCTTATTCAGACATTCCCATTTCCTGCATAGGTAATAAATTAATCCTTTCTTAAAACATCAGCTTTTTTAAAGATATACTCTATTATCTTAATTTATGGTAAAAGCAACTTACATTGGAAATGCGCTGATCAGTAGTGGTGAGGAGGAGGTGGAGATGAGTAGTAGTATGGCTTGTGCTCCGGCGGAGGAGGAGATTTGTACTTGTAGACCGGGGTTGGCGGTGGTGGTGACTTGTATTTGTATACAGGTGTTGGTGGTGGTGGTGATTTGTACTTGTAAACTGGAGTTGGTGGAGGAGGAGACTTGTATTTGTACACTGGGGTTGGGGGTGGGGGTGACTTGTACTTGTAGACGGGTGTTGGTGGAGGAGGGGACTTGTACTTGTAGACGGGTGTTGGTGGAGGAGGGGACTTGTACTTGTAGACGGGAGTTGGGGGAGGAGGAGACTTGTACTTGTACACCGGGGTTGGGGGCGGGGGTGACTTGTACTTGTAGACGGGTGTTGGTGGTGGTGGTGATTTGTACTTGTAGACTGGAGTTGGGGGAGGAGGAGACTTGTACTTGTACACCGGGGTTGGGGGCGGGGGTGACTTGTACTTGTAGACGGGTGTTGGTGGAGGAGGGGACTTGTACTTGTAGACTGGAGTTGGGGGAGGAGGAGACTTGTACTTGTACACCGGGGTTGGGGGTGGGGGTGACTTGTACTTGTAAACTGGGGTTGGTGGTGGTGGTGATTTGTATTTGTACACCGGAGTTGGGGGTGGTGGTGATTTGTACTTGTACACGGGTGTTGGTGGGGGAGGAGATTTGTACTTGTACACGGGTGTTGGTGGTGGTGGTGACTTGTACACGTAAGGGTGCTTAGGTGGCGGTGGGGATGAGTAGTGGTATGGAGGTGGAGGGGAGTGCACTGGCGGTGGCGGGGACGAGTAGTGGTAAGGAGGCGGGGGAGAGTGCACTGGTGGCGGTGGGGACGAGTAGTGGTATGGTGGTGGGGGAGAGTGCACCGGCGGTGGCGGGGATGAGTAGTGGTATGGTGGTGGAGGAGAAGTGTAGTAGTAGTTAGCATTGGCTATTGCCGGCAAGAAGATGGCAAGAGCTGCCACCACCAAAGTGGTGGTGAGAGAAGAAGCCATTTTTGCCTTTGTTCCCATCTTTAGGATTTTGGAGTTTGTTGGTGTTTCTACTTCACCACTTCCACCCCTTTTTATAGCTTCGGTTTAACCATTGTTAATTTTATTTTTATTAGGTGAATTGAGAAAATCTGGGTGATACTTTATTTAATTGTTTAAGTTAATTTATTGATTGGCTGTCGATAAATTATTTTATAAATTGACTAGGAATAGTTTATGAAAGTTCCTTGCGTTTGTTTGTTAGTTAGTGACATTTCCAATAATTCACACGGAAAAGTCTTCACATTCTTCTTTTTATACATATATCACTTGCTCTATTTTATTTTCTTTATTATGCATATTCGGAGTATGTACTAGTACTACTATATTATGAGATTAGATATTCATAGTTGAGCATATACATCGTTGAAAATAAAATTGAAGGGAAATTTGGCTGATCATGTAATTTAACTAAATATGTGGGAAGGGGGACCAAATTGCCAGTGGGTCGTGCTATTCATATTTGCAGGAATTTTCTCCATGGAATAATGAGAAAAAAGTTTAAATTTAAACAGCTTTGTACTTCCATTTCTTTTTATCAATATTAATTAGCGGAATAATTCATTTCGGGATTATTCTCAAAATCATCCTTGCTTAAAAGATATGTATATTGATAATTATAACCCTATACTAATTTTTAGTATTGTCATAGAGCAATCAATATACTAGCTATATATTGAGTGAAATTGATCATATATAGATTTTTTTTATGCATAAAGAGTCGGCTCAAGCCATCTTGGCGAGCAAGAAGTCCAAAACAAAAACAGAGCTGAAAAATAGACAAAAGATACAAACAAAGAAGCTAATCTAATCTAAAGGAAAAGCCAACAAAACTAACCTACCAGAAAGCTAACATGAGCAGCCCCTATCACAGAAGCAAACCACCATGCAAAATGAGCCAAGACTCATCACAAGCAGCTACAAAAAGAACAGAAAGCAAAATACCCACAAAAACATTTGTAGGAGGAAAATCAAAAACCAAGCCAAAGTTAAAAGAGTCATGCTCTGTACCTCAATCTCTGATTATTCCTTGCACTCGTCCACTCCCTTATATCACCCAGGTTATAAAACAAATATCCCGACGACAATGCAAAATCTGGGCACCATCCTTTATAGCCCACTTCCAAGGTGCCAAAAAAATCTTTCTCTTTTCTCAAACTCCCAATTGGGTTCAACATCATGGAACACAATCTTGTTTCTTATTCCCCACATAACCCACAAGACAACGTAGAACATGGAAATCCAAATTGTCTTATCAAATCCTCTAAAGGGAGTATCACACCAAGATTAAAAAAAAAACACGTCATCGGCTCTTTGGGTATGCAAAAGGACATACTCCATCGATTGTAGCAGTAATGCCATAGTCCACACCGAAAGAATAAATGTTCAGTGGTCTCTAGTTCTTTTTTGCAAAAGGCACATCGATTGTCACCAAGAGTTTCTCTTTAGTGTTGAGTCTTCCTTGCAGGATGAATAAGTGCAGTTGTGCTCATTGTGAACCATAAATGCCTTGGAATATCAAAAGGCAAACGTGTTTTTCTTGAATTTCTAGTGTTGGTAGTTTTTCTACAATTAATTAAAGTAAGCTTTTACATTTCAAGAATTAGTTAAGTTAATATTAGAATTATGTCGTCTTTTAGAATCCATTATTAGATAAAGTGAAAGTGGAATGCTTTTTCTTTTGATATAAATATACGATTTGTCTCCTTTAGAGTTTTTGTGGCCAAACATAATGTACTACATACATGAAAAAAATTGGTCTTGTTACATGTCCGCGTTATTCTTTTCATATTTCTTTAATACATTTATTGAGTTATTGGTATTAATTATTTTCCGCATGTAATCTACATAAATGTGGAAACAAAGCGATCAAAATAAAATCACATATTTCAAATTTATATATGCAATAACTGTTCGAGCATAAAATCATTCTAGTTCTAGTTTGGTTTCAAACCTTCATTTTTAGTTTATGTTTCTTATGGTCGAAATGAGAATGTGTTTGCACAAATTTTTAATTTAAAAAAAAGTTGTGCTTAGTGATTTACTAATAAGGTGGGGTGGCTTTTCTAAATTTGGGGGTGATGCGACGGAAAAAAATAGTGTTTATAGTTTCCTTACTATTGTATGAGGCTTAAAACTCTAAAATAAAAGAAAATAATAAAATGGAAATATGAAATAAAAGATTTTAAAATACAATAACAAAATTCGGAAAACAGTAAAATGACGTTCTCGGAGTGTTCAGTTCTACCCTTTAACCTGTTTTGCAAGTCACGTGCGAATTTAAAGTAATTTAGAGTGTTCAGTTCTATTCTTTAACCTGTTTTGCATGTCACTTGCGAATTTGAAGTGATTTTAAGGTTGTAACCTTTTCAACTTCGTCGACTCGAAAAACTAATTACAAATTGATTAGTTGGTCATATAGGTCCTATGGATAATTGGGATGCTTGGAATCTTGAATGCCGGTTAATATTATATTCTCACACTTTCATGACATTCGATTTAACTAAGATATAAGGCTATTGATCAATATTGATATCATTACAAAGATTAGGTGTATTATGTACCAAATCATATTAAGCTTCTCACTCCCGCAATAAAATAATAATAAGGTCAAAGCTTGATTAATAAACTACGCTTACAATAATAACCGAACATATCCCATGCTTGACTAATTAATCATAAAATAGTAGAATAGCGTTTGATAATGTATTGAATGTTCTACTGCAATTTATATTATATACGTAATTAAGTCTTACATAGTGAAAATATTTTGACTGTGACGCATATTTGGAATTCATGGGTGAAATTTCCACATATGACAGAACTGATATGCTAGCTAATTAGTTGTAGATTAAATGATTAAATAAACAAGGTGATGTATTGAATGACGTTGAAAGCAGCCCTTTTTTTCTAATTAGAAGAATGCAAATGATATTAGAGTAGGAAAACAGTTTCACTAAAACAATCAATTTTATCGACAGATCATTTTTTACGATAAATCGCAAAAATCCATTAGCTTTTTATCAACAGATTATTCGGTCAGCAAAATTCTACCCTGTAATAGTTAATACAGTGTCCGATTGGTGCCAACATATTATCAACAGAAATTTCCATTGGCAAATTTCATATAATCATATTTTAAAAAGTTTAATTGAGGAAATATATTTCCCTCACTAAACTCAAAGGTGAATTTGACGCGAAACATAAACACTAGCGTTTGTCGGAGATCTGTTAGAAAGTTTACCAATAGACAATCTGTCGAACACTGAAAAATGTATATGATTGAATGGTTGAAAAAAGGACATTGAAGAAGATTTGTGTGTTAGGTTCTAATTTACGAAATAAATGGTGTAATTGTGTTTTTAATTGGAATATTTGCACGTTCATCCAAAAACATCCCTTTTTGTAACATGATTGCATTCAATAGTCAATGCTTATTAGATCATGTATGCACGTTAAATTTAATTTTATGAGAGCAAGATATTTTTCTAATTAAATGTGATAATCCTAAGAAGAGGGTGTGTGAGTTGTAAAAAAAATATCTTCATACTATTCTGTAAAAGAATTAGGGCACTTAATAAGCTCACATGGATCTTTTTAATTTGAGAAGATTTTCTAAATTTGAAAAGATTTATGTAAATTATGTGTGTGTAATATTATTTATTTGTAGTCATTTGTTGATATCATACAGAATATACAAACTTCATACTGCGTAGTTTGTTGTAATGTGGTACTCCTACAATGGAAATAGCATAGTAATATTACAAAAGCAATTACTTCACCTTACTTAAATACTATGTCTGCATATGAAAATGGGAAAACTTAAATCATAATATTTCGTTTAGTAAACCCACACTCTACCAATTTACCAATAATACTCAATAATGATAATGTTTTTTCGAATTTTAATTCGATTGTATACTATGCATACATGGTAGATCTCGTGTGAATAGAGGGGGTTTGCTCTTAAGCCATTATTTTTGACCAATTTTAATAGTATTCATTTTCACTAATTAACTAGCCGCTGATTGTAATTCAGATATGTACGCTACAAAAAGTTTATCTATTAAAGAACACAAAAAATTGAGACGCAATTACTTGCGTTTGAAAATTTTAAAAATAACAATAATTTAGGACGCAACAGAAAGCATTTCTAAACTAATAACAATTTAATTTAACATTTTTCTTTTTATGATGCTTCTATTTGCGTTCTCTAATTTTAGTTGGGAGACTAACAATAAAAGTATTTTTTTAAGCGTTTGGGGTATATTTGAAAACACGAATTAACGTTCTTAATAGCATTTAAAACGTCCTTAACGATATTTTCTGTTGTGGTGATAAATTGTTTAAGATTTAAAAAATAATTCATTCTCATTTATCAATGTGACTGATTGTTTATAGTTGGAGTTTACAATTATTAGAATTGAATTTGATTTCTGCATTGACTGATTACATTAATTACGCTTGATTTAATTTCTTCATGTTTCTTTGCTTTGATCCAACACAAATATCAGTCTACATTCATTCTTTAAAATAATCTTAGTAACATAACATAAATCAGAACAATTAAGTAGTACAAGTGCACGAGATCTTTCGACAGCTAATCGATACTCCAGGATCGAGGCATTAGTCATCTACTTCAGGTAGATAAGATAAGTGAGAGTGCACGATCTGTTGCTGCCTAAGCATTTATATCAATAGAGCTTTGGCTCTCGTCTTGTAAAAAAAGAAAAGAAAAAAAAGTAGTATAAGGGCACCATAATTAAATATGTAATTAGCAGTGTATTGCTGAAGAAGTAATTGATTAGTGAATTGAAGATGAAAGCGAAAGATCCAAACATCGACTTTTTAGCAGTATATGTGTATGTAGAGCTGTAATTAAGACAAAATATGAAAACATTAAAGTAATTAAACATCAATCACTTTTACAAGGATTAACACGAAATTTAATTTCCTCCGTTTGACAAAATAAAGCATCCAAGAAAAAAGGACATTGATTCTTGTACAAGTAATAAAGCATCATCGACCGACAGGCTCTTCAATTTAATTTAGATTCTGCATTCTTTTTTAGTACTTAATTGATATTGGATCCAATAAAACTTCTAAATATGCCATTATAAAAAATTTTAAAAATTTATATGAACACGATGTATATATTTTACTTGCCTCATTGTGCTTGTATTGTCACTCCACTTGAATCTATATATATCGATAACTAATTGTTGAAATTCAGTCAAATTCTAATTAGATAATGAAATTTGGTAAAATTCTCTCATATCATAGTACGTTTAAAAAAATTGTATTGTAAATGATGAAGTGATAAAATTAAAATTTAGTCAAATTCTAATTAGATAATGAAATTTGGTAAAATTCTCTCATACACGTTAAAAAAATTGAATTGTAAATGATGAAGTGACAAAATTATTTAACTATCCAACAACTAATTACGAGCAAACGTAGAAGTGTACAATTTTGGCGACGTGAATGAAATAGTGGTACAAATGTGTTAATGTCTCAATATAAATAACTAAATGACGTTACAAAATAAAAACTATGCTGTAATAAATAAATAAATTCATTTCTCCACACTATAATAACCTATATGTTGTCGGTTGTCTCCTCCATGCTCCATGTTGCTACCTACCCACCGCTTCACTGACGGACCCAGGTGGGGTCGGGTGGGGTCGGTCGACCCCACCGTCGTCCGCCGAGAGCTGCCGGAGACTCCATTAAAGGACCTTCGATGCGCAACTCAACCTTCGACCCTCGGAGCTCCGCCTTGACGCCAAGAGACATAGCTCCACCGCAATTCTTCATCTTTTGAAATAAAAGAGAGAGATAGGTGAGAATAACAAAGAGATGGAGAGGAAGAGGGAGGGGTTGCCACTGTGGAAAGGAGCGATGGTGAAAAAGTGTTCTAAAGTAATTCTTACTTTTGAATGAAATGGGCTGAATAATTGAGTCTACTCTTAAAAGTGATAGTTATAGATTAATTAGAGTAATTATAATTATAATTATAATTATAATTATAATGTTCATTTTATTAATGACAATTTCATCATATTTTTTATTTATTTATTTTTTTGTAAAATTATTGATAAATATCAATAAGATTATTAGTTTTAAAATTAAAGATAACTTAAAAAATTAAGTCAGAAAATAAACTATTTAAAGTAAATATTGTCTTAAAAAATAATTATTTAAATATCATATTTATTATTATTTTCTAGTGTATTCGATCCCACGAGTTTTAATTCCTGCATCCGTCATTGCACCGCTTTCATGAATTTTTTTTTCTATCAACGCAACTTCAATTTTCTTAGATTTGGATGAAGGAAAATTGGAAAATTTTAAAGTTCAAATTTATCATTTAAAATTATCAAAAGTTGTAAAATAAATTGAAAAATAACTTAGTTTTTGTGATTTTATACTTAACTCAGTTTTTAATAATATCAGCGTTAGATTGCCTTAATTAAATATTTATATTTCTAGATGCAAGGATAAAGACTATGGAAGCCCTAAAGCCGTAATTGACTATTTAGGGTAAGTTAGGCAAATGTTTAATTAGAGATATCATAACTTTACATGATAAATTAAATTGAAATTGCAAAAGTTGAAAGAGAAAGAAAAGGATGGATGATCCACCAAATCCACTTTTTTTCACGAATTCATGAAGTGATTTCACACGTACTCCATTTTTTTCATTTTAAAGTACAATTAAATGATGGGAGAGTACTCGTAATTTATTTTTTTCAAAAAATTGAAATTGATGATGATAATGATGAGTACTTTAGCGAGTAATGATTTTATGTCGAATAAAAAATGATTTTTCACATTAAATCCCTAAAATCTGTACATCATTAGAATTACAAGTTGAAGATCATTACTATATCTTTAAGACAAATTATATAAGATGTGAGCCATGTAGTAGACAGTATGTATATTGCCCATAAATCGTCCAAGTTCAATCATTTTTTTTATCAATCTGAGAATTTTAAAAGATACTAGTAGTCAACTAGTATATCATAATTTTCACATTAATATTGTTTAAACAGCTGAGCATTTTATCTAGTATACTTATTTTTGCACTTATCACATCATACATAACTCCCCCATATCCAAGATTAGAAGACATTTAAGAAAAAAGTATCAAAATTATGATATAATCAATCATTGTTGAAACTTATGAAAATGATTAAATATTGAATAACTTAATGATTTTCTGATTGCCTAAATATTATTTATGACATTAGAATGGTCAGTCTAAAATTATAAACTTTCCAAATACTATTGATGAGATGGTTGTCCTCTTAATTACCATTTGTTAGTCCACCTTCAGTTCTCTTATTTATTCACAAGTTAAAGAATTAATTAAAGACTTCTCTAACAAACATGACAATATTAGTAAATAATTGCAAATATTCGAGTTGTGTTTTAGCATAACATGGGCGATGATAAACTTAAATCGTGGAGATGGAATACTGTTTAATGGTAATTTTATACTATAAATTGCGGAAAATTGGTCGACATTGAGAGCGACCAAATTCAAGGTTTGTTAGGTGCAAAAAAGGAGCTATCATCAATGATGTAGTTTGTCTCTCTATATAATTCAACTAATTAACACATTTAAATAGCTAATTAACCTACTAGCAAGATTATATTTAAAATTCGAATTTTAAGGAGTATTTGAATTCAACTATGCGTGCATACCTTTGTATAAACATTTTTTTCACATATTACTATCATATAAGTCGAGATTGAGGGCATCCGCGTCACGCCCCCCTTGAACGTAATGCTCGTAGAACGCGTTGCAAGCTCTTGGGGTACGGGCACTTAGGCATCACTAATGCAATTAATAAAAATTTTAGAAATGAGATCCGTGAATGAAAACATCATTATCATGAAAAATGAGATCCATGAATGAATACATTATTATCTCATAGTACTTTAATTAGTGTTTTTTTTATTATAGGCTCTCTCAATTTTACTAATAAAATAAAACTGCGTAAAATCTTATGCTGAATAGAAAATGTTTCATCTAAAGTGGGACATAGTACTTAAATAATGTCGATTTTAATGTAATAGACCATCATTTTCAATCAAGTATTAAGAATTTTCGTCTTGTTTTGCAGCCTGGAAATTTTCATTGACCTTAAGGTTTAATTAATTTTGTCACAATTATTTATATCGGCGAAACAAAAAAGAAAATAGAGGTAAGTATATTTTCTTTTTTATTGAATATATTTGCTCTCAGTGGTTTCCACGTACTCTAAGAAAATAGACAGATTTTATTTTTTTGTCACTGAATATGATATATTGCATTTAAAGATGGAAGGATAATGTCTAATTATTGTTGCATATGCGTTGAAGTTACCTAATTTTTTTTGAATATGATTGATTAATATCATGTGGGGCTTATGATGAGACTTTAATTTATAGGTATTAACTTTATTAATTATATAAAATAAATAGGGTTTTAATTGTTGTAAAATTTATAAAATTAATGATGTTAATGATAATTTTTAAGTTATCTGTATCACACTAAATATTTAAAACAAAAACAAATAGTATCAATATGAACTTGCGGATATTGCTAGCTCACATAGTATTGCCTAATACTCCATTAATCTATAATTATATACGGAGTATTACAGAAAATTAATTTTTCTCGTTCTAATATTATCCTATAATTATATACGGTGTACTTGGATGTAATTTAATTATATTATGTTAGTACATAGTAATTTACTTTTTCTCCACAATCCGCTAATATCCCTTTTTTATGTTTGAGACTCATTAAATTTCAGAAGCATGCATCTATTGAAAAAATTATAGTAATGAATTATTATGAACTTTTTGATGGTCCAAACAATGGAAGAAAATAAATCTCTAGATTTTACCTCTAACTTTACACATTGGAAAAGTAACAAAGCGCCTTACTTTTTTATTTTTCTGCATGCAGGTTAATTAGAATAATTGTGTACTACTTGAGACTTCTAAGTCTTAAACTGTTTCTGATTGATTGACGAGTAGTACATGATAATTTTCAACAATTTACTAATAATTGGTGATTACTGATTAGGTATATTCAAAGGCTAGTTGATTATTACTCGATTTTGTTGATGATGAAAGCACCTAATAAAAAAAATATAAACATTATTAAAAATATAATTGTTTTAATTCATGTTCAAACGCATCGTTAATCATGATCAGTCATGTAGAGACTTAATATTGTGATTTGTATCTATAAATATGTCACGGAATATGTCTACAATATGGACGACAGTATAAATGGAACTATTTATATATTTTATTTCATATTTATCCTCCACAATTCAAAATCTAGGTAAAACATAATATTTCAGGTCATTATAGAAGAACTACTCCAATTTACTCTTTAAATTAGTACTCCATATAAATGGTCTTACATTAATGTAAGACGAAAACATCAAGAATATTCGCTTAATTTACTCTTTAGTTATTATTAAAATCGGGAAATATCTTTACAGTTATAATTCTTTACTAATATATATAGAGTAGTGATATAGGACAATCACTACTTAAATACGTAATTAAAGAACACAAATTTAGTTCACTATAAAAGCAATTTAGTTCACTAGCTATAAGACATTTTTGTTCACAACCCAATTTTGAAAACACAAAGTGAACCAAAATGCCATTATAGTGAACTAAATATGTCACGGAGTAAATATTTCACTATAAATTATAATGAACTAAATCTCTCTTATAGTGAACAAAAACAATTATTATAGTGAACTAAATCCGTGTTAGTTATGCATTTAAGATTAGTTATACTTTTATCTATCTCGTATATATTTTATTCTAATTAAAATATCTTCCAAAGTCAGTAGATCTACTCATCTACTTACCATACCGCGTGCTATACATAAAATTAAAATTAATAAAACAACATCATTTCTTTAAAACAATAAAATAAACTACTACTAGTCATCTTGAAAGAAATAGATACAAACTTTCTTATAACAATAAATCATGTAGTATGTATTTTTTAAAAGTGTTTCATGTCTGATTTGATTCCTTCCAAAGTCTATGATTAATTACACGAATATTTCAAGTGTGGGAAGCCACCACCAACATGCAGATCATACACATTTCCTCACAATTTCCCCTCGTCAAAAATATGGAATATGTCACTGAGATTCTGCATTGTATTAATTATTATCATACTATAAACATAACAATATATATTAATAACAAATGTTTTTAAGACTCTCGAACACGTAGTAATCTCTATGTGACTCAAATCTTCGATCTAGAGGAAAAACGTATTACCATGACTGAGTTGTGCTTCGTTGCTAATTCATTTAGTTGCTATTATTCCATAAGTTTGCCTAGCAAATTAGCCAGCGTGAAATTATTTGTTTCTAGGATCCAAGTTGAGAAATTTAATTCAATTTTTGAATATCTATTTCTTAAGGCAATTATTTTGTATATTATAAAAAAATAGAAAACCCGAATTTAGAATGTGACAATCACGTTGGTATCGTATTCCAATGTGCATTGCAGTTGAGAGGAGACTTCAGACTTGTAGGTTGTAGCCACATTCTAATAAATCGTAATTAAATAATTAATAAGTTAAATTGTTAATGAATTAAGTAAATGATTTGAGAGGTTATCACATTTGGTCCTTTTTATTTAAGAAAAATGTTCCTCACCCTTTTCTATATTTCAACCTTCCAAACTGTGCTTATTTATCCAAAAATTACTCCATTTTTTTTCTAGGTACAGGGAATAATATGTTTCTGCTAAAGAGAACAGTGCCGACTTTACCCACATAAATGACTATTGATCCAAATCCATTTGGATTAATGGGTTTGAAACAGTTGGATTTGATGAGATTATCAATTTAGGTAAAGATTTTATTATTTCTTCCTGTTTTTAGGCCTATTAATTTGGATTCGGATTTTAATGAGCTTTACATTGAATTTAGCCCAAATGTAGAGATGTACATATTACATATTGGGCCACACAATTCTTTGAATATTCTTGATTTTTGTGTAATTGATTTCAGACTCAATTAGGGTCAAGTCCATTGCTATCTGGTAAATAGGTTGTTAGATAACGTTAAGTTGTGTGTTGTTTATTTATTTCTGATTTTTGGGGTTCATGAAATCTATACATTGATCGTATTGTTATTTAATTTTGTCCCGAACTGGTTGGTTATTGGTATATAATGCTACTTTGTTGCTTATCAATTTTAGGCACTAAAAAATGTTTATACAAAAAGGGCTAATTATTTTGTGACAAATAGTCAAAAATTAATTTGGTAATTTTCTATTTGTTTTGATCTTTTAGCTACTGAAATTCTCAGATAATGTTACTACATTACTTGTTAGAACATGTGACCCATTTGGCAAGTCGTCACTGCTATATATCGCAATTAATGGGATAACGATAGGTTGTTGGTAAGTAATTCACTCCTATATTTAATTATATTACACAACTGATCGACATTATTTTAGAATATAGTGAAATGATTTTTATATTTATTTTTTTCAATGGAGATAATATTTTATTTTAACGTATTTTGGCTAGCTATTTTTCGGATGCCTAAATAATATATATAGTCCTAAATATAATAAACTAAGTGGTGACAGACATATATAACAACATTTGATTTGATTGAGATTTTAGAATATAAACTTTTATTATTAAAAATGTAACAGCATCGCATGAACTGTACGTTGCATGTGTCGTATTAATTCATATACATGTAAAATTAATATCTACTATTGTAATTAAATACTATCATAATTGCGTGACAGCTTAAGTGGCATGAGCACAACATAGATGTAAATATTTGGGGCAATAATTGTACGTGGATGGAATAAATGGGACAATAAATGTACCAAGGATTATATGTGCATAGATTAACAAAAGTATTTTAATAATTTTTTAAAAGGAGAAAAAAATTTAATTTATTTACTTACACCTCCGGAGGCTAAGGTTGTTGGACTAAAGGATGATAGTGTTCGGAGTTTCCTTTAGCCCAGATAAATGTGCAAATATGTGATGACTTGCTTAAAGTTAGAAGATGAATGTTATATAGAAGAACCAATTAGCTATGTGGCATTTTTTGCATCTTCTTCCATTTTGCAAGTTTTTACTTTGAAGATTCTGATGAGGGTTTATTTTGTTTTAACTCTTATGTTTTGTTTGGAGGGTATCTCTTTTGGACTTGTTCGTTTGGCTACATTCTGATTAGTTTTGTTTGGTTTGCTTTGATTTTTCATCACCGTATCTTTGTTCTTGTACGTCTAATCTTTTACTAAATTTCGTTTTTCTTTGATTATCGTCTTCAAAATGGAAGGAGACTCTCTTTTTTATAAAAGAAATGTCTAATATGGAGTAGTTAATTAACCAATAGATAATTCGTTTGCATATTTAGGAAAGCACACTTACACAAATAAACATAGTGGGGCAATATAGTTGGTAATGTCATTTCAAAAATCCCTTTCGAACTTTAAAATTTGGCTTCTTTCTCCAACAAAGTTAGTCTTTGTGTATGTCTTTAGATTGCTTTCTTCTTTACATTTCTTTACTTTTTCTCTTTCTTTTTCATCACATATAGACATATAGTGTTATTTTGTCTCTGGTTTTCTGTTTATTAATCATTTCGGCTATTTTTCGCACTTTATATATATAGCTCTCTTTCATTACTCATGCACAAATCACAATGATTGCAGAAACACAAGGCAAAGGCGGCTTTCAAATGAGGGATAATTATATAATGACAACTATGATTGCCTTATGCTATCATTTACTTAAATCCCTTTCCCATTATATTGACATGTAACTTTTCATCATTATATTTTTATATAATATACTTGAACAGTTGAATGTGTTTAGTAATTTTCTATCGTGAAAAATAGAAAGTAGAAATACCATAAAGATTGAATTGAATGTGGAAAATCATTTCATTCGTAATGAAATTAAATGCATTTGAAATAGTAATTTAAAATGAAATTTCACTGTTCATGGGTTTCAGACCGGCGATCTATGCACTATACTCATCAAGTGAAGAGACACATCATACATCAACCTTATATTTTCACAATTAAAGAATATCTTTTTAAGTTTCTATAAATGCAACACATTAAAAATATAAATTTTATTTTTATTAGCTAGTCTCTTAATAATTGATTTTATGCGTTTGTTTGTGGATTTTATATGTTTGTTTGTCATTCGTTGATATCATCAATAGATTGATCCGGTACAAACCTTTTCCCTACGTATGTAAATTATAGTAGTAATACACAATGTGGTATGATATAGATTTATATAATGTACGGAATAATTTATAAAATGCATATTTTGATAAAGATTGTAAATGATTACATATGAAAAGAAAAATTTTATTTATCTTCTACAATATCAGTTCTTAACTTCTTATATTCACGAATAACTATGAATTATAATAACATACTAGTAGTATTTATCTTGAAGAGAATATAAGTTGGAAAAACAACGTTAAGTCCATTTATTTTAATATAACTATCACACACAGGAAGTATTATTATGTTCCTCAGTTCCACTTTATATTTACAATATAATAAAATTTAATTAATAGTATACATATTTTGGTACCTTAAAGCATCAACCAAAAGGTAGTCTAAAATTAAAGCAAAGATTATTGCTAGGAATTTCAAGGTACGTATTATGCTTTAAAAGCGTCGATATATATACTTCTATTAATAAATAAAAACCAAAGATAATATTTTTATTCCGAAAGCTGCATTTTCTTGTTCTATGATTATTCTTTTTCTCAAGCAATTAGTTAGTGGCTACACTTTTGTATTCGAGTACTTTAAAATTTATGTCAAAAGTTACAAACTCCCTTTATTTGGTCCAACACTTTTGTGAGATGGTTTTTCCCATTTCATGAACAAAAGTGAGTGCTCTAATTAACCTCCTCGAGTTCAAATATTCATCAGATGTAACCAACAAGGTCAAACAAAAAAATCAGTGTCACACTGACAATCCATAAGTTAAAAAATCAACGGCAAGATAATAACCCACAAAGTAAAAATCAACAGTAAGTTTTGGACATCCCAGATAGGGCATGATACAATATAACACATAGGGATCCAAATCGCTTGTCAAAATCTCTAAAGGTGTACTACACCAAGAGAAAATACATGTCTTCGGTTTATTAGAAAGACATATGGATATATTCCATCGTTTGAAACAAGAGTACCGAGAGTTTTTGATATATTTTAAGTGAAAAGAGATGTTCGATAGTTTCTGGTTCCTCCTTGCACAACACACATCAATCATCATCAATATATATCCGAAATACTCCATACATTTGTAGCATGTTTTTAGTATTGAGTCTTCCTTGAAGAATAAACTACATTTGAAGTTGCGCTCGTGGTATCTATGCAAATTTTTCTAGTGTGGTAAAGAACTAATGATCTCCCGATAGCAGTTAGCATGCAAAATGACGTAGTAGGAGATGAAGAAAATAACACCAAGTTTATCATCACATCAAATCCCCGCATCAGCATTTTTAATTCATAATTTTAAAAGTTGGAAGAGAGGATGGTGGAGATTGTAACTTTAATCTGGCCATCAATACATAGAATATTCATATTTGGATATCCTAAAAGTGACTGTGATATCTTTAATTTAAAAGTTGCATTGAAGAGTATCTGAAAAACCATTAGTAAAAATTAGATATTTAACCTTTTGACCACAGATTATTCACACGAAGTCATTTCCTTGGTGATTTACTACTATAATTATAGTATATCTAAAAACATTTCAAAATCAGATATTTCGACTATTCCAAAAATTGAGAAATAAAATTCAAATATAAATATATTAAATAAATTAATAAAATCAAATCAAAAATAAAAAGTCAACCAAATATGCGGCTTAGATTTCATAGCATTTAAAGAATATTGGAACTTCCTGTCTTCAAGAAGTTCACATTATAGGCCCTATCTGAAGAATGGTGTTTTATAGCTACGCTGTTCCCTCACCTACCAAATCCTAACACTCTGACACAATTGTTTAATCATGTTCATAATATTATGTGGCATTTTCAATATTAACTTCTTGTTCACAATTTTAGGAACTTTGCCAAGTTCATTCATATCTAGTGCATTTGATTTGAATTTATACCATATGAGAAAGTCATTTTATGTTTGGGTACAGTTCATACTATTAGATGCATAATTTGTTTTTTAAAACAAAATTTTCCTTAATTTAACTTGTGAGTGTGTTTAGTGTAATTTTTGTTTTCGTCATTTTCTTCAAATATAATTGATAGAATAGTGTTTATGTTGGAATCTATGCCCGGTCAATGGACTTTGACCAATTATAATTTCAACGAGACATTTAATTTTGTGAAATTAAATGATATAGCGTCGATCTACGTTCGGAGTAGATGACCGTGGTATATTCATTTTCTCAAATCCGATTCCCGGTGAGTGAGAAATAAGGGATTAAAGTTGTGCAAAATTGCAAACTTAATGAGCTATGAGAGAAGCTTAGGGAATAATTAAGAGAGTTAATTATCCCACATTGGAAGTTACAACCTTATTAAACTAGTATTTAATAAGAAGGATTATTACATGGAATAATTATAGTGGACTAAGATGGGCTGTAGAGCCCACATGCGCGCGCCCCCCCCTCCCCCGCCGCGAGCCTGCGCCCTTGTCCTTGTCCTTCGGCTGTTCTTTGGGCTTAGTTGTGGGCTTGGCCCAAGGCTAGTGGGTCTAGTTCTTTTTAGACCACCACCGTTTCCACGTCAGCGAGCCAAGCGGGATGCCACCCCGTCAGTATGACGCGGTAAGCCAACGTGGCTGACACGTGATAGTCCACGTCATGAACGAATCTAGAAGCTTCTAGATTCAGACTCTCAGCTCTGTAACGTTTTGTAACGCTACGTAACCGACGACCGTTACGGTCTAGCATGACAGTCATTATAGGCCCTATCTGAAGAATAGTGTTTTATATGCTACAACATTATAGGCCCTAAGCCATTCTAGCATTCTACACTCATAAACTAGAATCCACACTTTGCATCATACACTCTCTCCTCTCTCTGCATTGTTCTTCTTTCGAAGCTCTGCCCTCTCCTCCATCCAGTTCGCCGGAGCTCTGTTGATAGCGGTGCTGCTTCACCAGAGACGCAGCCGTTTTATCTTTGGGGACGAAACGCCAATCCGAAGAGCACTACCGGGGCGTATCTCGTCTTGCGGAAAGAGGCCTCCTCGACTCGGCTAAATTCCTTTTCAGTTTACTTGTTTCGAATCTTCCTTGGTAATTTCGATTCAGTTAGTTCTTTGTATTCCTTCTTTTGGGTTGTATTACACCCGGCTTATATCTTGTAAATCCAGAAACCAACTGTTTATACACGACTTCAATGTTCCTATATTTCTAGGGGGTGGTGTGGTGCGATTGTTGGACCTTCTGAGAAGTGATGGCGGAAGTAAATGGTGTAAGGGAGGCAATGAAGCTCACATGGTCTTGAGGCTCTAACACGATAATTTCAAATATTACATGTTTCTATCTATGTAAACTAACAATGCAAATTGACAGACAACCGATCAAAAGGATCAACAATCCTAGATATGCTCTTAGAAATTCAAAAATATATGTTTATAGATCTTCTCTTTGTAGATGAGAACATGCAACACAAATCTTCTAGCCACTTCCTTTATTTTAGGTTTGAATAATGTGTCTACAACATTCTATCAGATCCTAAGTTTATGAAAAAAGAAAATGTCACAATTAAAAAAAAAAAGAGAGATGAGAGATTGAAAGCCTGCAAGGTAGTAGGAGCATCAATTTTTGTGGGTGCAATACTACCCTACTTATAGAATATTGATGAGCTTGGACTATAGATCTGAGGAGATTTTAGACTCGACCTTCTTTAATGATTTATAACTTTATAAATTGAGCTCAATTGAACTAAAGTTCATTAAGACATTAATGTTAATATAGTATTTAATATTGACTTACTTTCAAAACTGAATTTCCAATAATCTAGACTCTTTTTGATTTACTTCATTTATCATGTTTAAGATAGGGCGGGGGAAAAATATCGAAATACCGAAATGTTGGCCTTATCGTACCGAAAAATACCAAAAATATCGAATTTTTGGTATACTGTGACTTTCGGTACGGTATGATACCTTACCGAAAGATTCCGGTAAGGTAACGGCGTGAATTTTAAAATACCGTGGTATACCGGTGCATACCGAAAATTAAGATATATACCGTAAACTAAGGTATATACCACAAAAATATAAATACAATTATATATAAAATATATTTTATATATTTTTAAAGTATAAAATCTATTGTGAAATATACATATAATTATGAATAAATTATATTTAATAATATTCTAAAAACTCTGATTTTCTATTTTAATTGATGTTGAAAGTCAGGTATACCGCAAAAGTAAGGTATACCAAACTTCAGTACGGTATACCGAAAATGAGGTACGATATCGGCATGAAAATTCGTCATACCGAAAATAAGGTATACCGAAGTTCGGTATACCGAAAACTTTGGTAAGATAAATACATGACTTTTTCGCATACTGTATTATCGGTAAGGTATACGTATGGTGGTTTCGGTAAGATATACCGTACCTTCCCACCCTAGTTTAAGATATTCTATATCTATTAATTTTTTTCTAAGAGTATTAAGCTTTTGAAGTTTTGATTATTATATTACATTCCATGTTTCCAACTAACTATGCTTCGTGTAATAAATTTGTTTCCAAAACATCTATTGTAGATATTATAAACTCTATTGTACTGCGATACGATTCTACAAAGTATTCCGTCCGTTTCACTCAAGGTGTCCACATTCTTGAGTGACATGAGATTTTAGGAAGAGTTGTTAGGTGGAATAAGTAGGGAGAAAAAAGACAGTTAAATATTTTAATAAAGAGAGAGGAGAGGTGATTTATTTCCAAATATAGAAAGTGGACGTCTTGAGTAGGACAAACTAAAAATGAAAGGTGGATATCTTGTATGGGACAAAGGGAGTAATAATATTAGCCTTTCTCGAATACTCTACTATCTAATATACCAAGAATATTGGGTTACAAAAATCTACGCCCTCTAATATATCATAGTAGTGCATAATCAGTACTATATATTTAAGATTATTTATATAGATTTTAGAAATAAGGTATTGATAAAAAAAAAAAAAAACTAAATTTATCTAGATGTCAAGTCTCAACCATTTCATAAAAAATGAAAGTATGAGATTAATTAATAACATGGAGATCATGTTGAGATCCATTTAGTTCATATAAGGGGTATGTATAAACTAAAATAATATAAAAATTACCTCCGTGTTATGAACGAAGTCGATTTAAAATCATTTGATTGGTATCTAAAAATGATATAGTTTGTGTTTTGTTATTTAGTTATGCATTAGTATTTGTTTTTTTTAACACCATGTATCCTTTAGAAATAAATATTAAATAATTCAATTTAATGATATACCACCAATATCGATGAAATTAAAATAACTAAAAAACATTTGTTGATTACAATTTAGGAATCAAATTGCAATTTATAGTTTGCCCCAACACTCTACAATGCTACCACGTTTGAGACCGCACCGTCCGGCATGCCTGATTTCATGCCACAAATGCGGTCCTAGGACCCTTGCATCCCACAATGCACAAGGTTGGAACCCACTGCAAATTTTGAGGTTTAGCCCCATTAATTTGGAGCTTGTGTTACTACTGTCTTTAAGCAAAATTATATGTGAGGGCAAAATTAGTACGTACGATTTCCTTCTTTAAATCTACTAATCCAAAAACATTAAGGAGTCGTTTGCTTTCTGTGAAATAGGGAGTTAGTGAATTTTATCCGTGGATTGCATGTGTTTGGTTTTCCATCATTTATTACTCATTGGCACAAGAATTGGGAGTAGGTCCGTGGTAATTGTATAGATAGTTGTTGTTTACATATCTTAGAGTGAGGCTCCGATGTGTAAATTGTCTCGTTCTCCACACCCAACAAAGAAGCTAAAATTCTTATTTTATCCCTTAATTATTGTCTTCACCATTACATTCGTTGTTTAGCTTCTTCAACGCTGCTTTCCTTCTTCGACCATTGATTATTCACCAACACTTTTTCATCGGCGTTGAAAATTTGGAATTCGAAAATTCATTCTTTGCTCCACATCAATTTCGAGGTCAGTTCCCTACTCCACGAGAATTTTGAGTTCTGTAAAATTTCAAAAATTTCGAGATCTGTAAAATTGATTGGATTGTTTATGTTACAAAATTTGTCATGCAATATGGACCACAGATTATTCACCAACATTTCTTCATCGGCGTTGAAGATCTGAAATTCAAAAATTCATTTATTGTTCCACATCAATTTCGAGGTCAGTTCCCTACTCCATGAGAATTTGGAGTTATGTAAAATTTAGAGATATGTAAAATTTCAAAATTTTGGTTGTAAAACAAAACCATCTAACCTACATGTCAGTGTGCACACAGTGACGGTAATAACCAAACCGGGAAACTACCAGATGACGAAAACTACCCAAATAAAATGAAGAACAAAATGTGGAAACGGCTGAACAGGAAGCCCGAGAAGCACTTACTCAAGGGTTTGCAGTGACTTGCAATTTTCTCTATAGTTTGTTGAAGGTAGTGAGAACAAGAATGAGAGAATTTCCTTTTATATTTTGACTCCTAGAGCGTGAAAGGTTATAAGCATCGTTTCCTGAATTGAAGGAAGACAAATTCGTCATTGTAATAATTTATCGGTTATTAAACATGTCAAACCAAACATGTGCTGCTGTAATACATAATTTAGTTCATGGAAACCAAACAGCTGACGCGAAAAATGGAACAATAGTTTGGTCAATTATTTTTACTGCCATTGTCTTAACTTATAATTGGGTTTCACCAAAATCAAACGACTCCTAAGTCAAAGAGAAAAAAATAAACTCAACTAACTCACAAACTTGACACTTTGGATGTGTGCAAAATCAGCGTCATGACGTTCGACTTGTCCACGCAATTTCTCCGAATGTGATTTTCATTCATTTATTCGTTTTAGAAATTTAGGTGCTGTCCTTCTAGATCATTTATATTTATTTCCATTTTTTAATCATGATTGATGTCAAATTTCTGACTATTATTCATTGACAACAGAAGTTCGAAACCGACCCTCAACCGTCAGAATTGATTGATCTATTAATATTATTAATTACTACTAATTCATCTTCGAATCAATCTATTTAGGGTATTAGCAATAAGGATCTTTCTCCGGAGCCCATCTCAAAGCCTATCTCTATTTTTTTCTGCCAACGTTAGTAGGCTCATCCTAGAGCCTATCTCCATACAATGAAGAGCCCATTCTAGCTAGAGCCTATCTAATTTCATTTCAAAAACAAAAAAAAAAGCATAAATATCTAAATAATATAAATAAATCACATAATAAATTCATTCTTCGAAGTATTACAATATTGGAAAGCAGAATACAACGAGAAACGAATTTAAATAAAAATTGTGGGTGAAATTAAACATTTGGACAATGATGGGGTTGCTCGCCAACGTCGGAATCCGAATCCGAATTCGAATTGTGGGTGAAATTAAATATTTATAGTGAGAAAAATTGTGAAGTAAAGCATGTGGGTGTGTGAAATGAAGAGGATTAAGGTATTTATATAGAAGAAGAAAATTAAAAAATTAATTAAAAAAAAAGGAAAATCGGCTCCGCCATCGGCTCGAGCCTCCGCAATGAAGGCCTATCGCGGGTCGATGCGGTGCCGATAGGGGCATCGATTTGGCTGATTTATCAGCGGAAGGGCGGAGGCGAAGGGGAAGGGAGATGGGCTCCCTTCCCACAATAGTGACCCATGGGAGGCGATGGGGGTCCCGATCTATCAGCTCTGGGGATTGCCCCCGGTGCTAATACTTATAGCCCACTTGATATTAGTGAAAAGAAACATATGTAAATAAATTGTGGAGCTATGAAATATCCGTTACAAGTTAAAAGTATGGAAAACATGAATATGAATCTTTGATATTGATAAAATTTGACATATGGTGTTTCTTATTTCAAAATTCAAATCATGATTGGCCTACTAATTAAGTAAATGTTTATTATCTAAAGGATCGCACTTGACAGTTAAAAATCAAATCCCGGACTGGTCAAATAAAGGAATTTTTAAAAATTTTGACACATAAGTAAGACAAGAATTTTTAATTTGGGAAACATAATCAAATGTAGTAAGATCTACTGAATATTTCACATCCAACTAACATTAGGCATACATTCTTAGGAAAAAAACCTAATAGAATAAGGTCATATAATTTTAATTTTGGTAAAAAGATCAACTTTATCCAATTATTGTGGCATTTATTTAAAAATCTAAGCAATTACTATTAGTATTCATTTTGAATAAAATGTTCTGTAATAAAATTTGGTGGTGGGAGTATCATTGTTTTGATTAAAAATACATTCCTTAATGTCTATATGACAATCGTGTGTGGTGTGAAATTTCAAATAAAAATGTTGGAACGTATATTTTCAATTGCTAGAAAGATATCTTGAACATTGGAAATTTTTATGGGATAATTTATTTTTTAAAAAACAATTGATATTAAATGATTATCCAAATAATCCTATTAATTTTTATTACAAACAAATTAATAATTTTAGCGTAATAAATAGGATCACTTTTCATTAAAATTCCTAAATTTATTATCAATCGTAATAAAAGTTAAAAAAAAAAAAAAGAGTTAAGAGAGATGCAGGAAAGCAGTGGTACATCTTCCCACATATGATCAGAGCTTAAATTTCTCGATTCTCAGGCAAAGTTTTGGAATTGCTGCGTTTCTCCCTCTGCTTTTTCCTCATCTTTGACTCATATCTCTCTCTCTCTCTCTACGCCAACATTTATTTCTCATTTCCTTTTATAGTTTTATTCTCTTCACACGTCATCTTCACCGGCTTAATTCCGGCGGTGGACGGAGTTTTCCGTATCGCCGACTTACTCAATCGGACTCCGTCGGGAGGAGGTAAGACTTATTTTGACTTCGGAGAAACTGAGGAGCGTTGTTTTTGGGGGAAAAGTTATCCAGATCTGCAGGAGAGAGAAGGCGAGGGTTTTATTGTTGGATCGTTGAAGGCTTTGCTTTACTTAATTCGGAGGGGGAGGTAGGGAAGTTGGTTGGCGGTGTGGATGGTAGTGCGCGGAGGAGGAAGAGGTGGCGGAGTGGTGGCATGATAATGAGTGGAGTGGGATGGTGGTGGCGGTGGTGCTGGTGTGGAGGTGAGTGCTTCACATGGAATGGCAGATCTTGTTAGCTATAGTAATGCCGACCGTGACATCGAGCAGGTATACTTGCTCTTTCATTTGTCTATCTACCTCTGTATTTATCGTGCTTTTGTTCAGGAGGTGTGATTCTTAGGGTAATTCGTGTTTTGCTTCATATTTTGGCGATCAAAGTTGATTTGTTTTGTTAATCCGTTTTAGGAGAATTCTGTTTGTTTGCCAGTTAATTGATAATTTACGTGCATAATTACATATATGTAAATGCGTGTGTGTGTGTATTTCATTTGCCAATTGAGTTTGTTCTATTCTTTTGCACATCCCGTCTTTAGCATTTGTTGATAATTTAAAACACGTGGCTCCAAAGTTGGAATTGTGATATTTCTGTATGCGAATGTGCAGTTCTGAGCAGGGCTTTTCTTCATACACGGATAGGCTTAATTCGGAGCACTTAATCTTGTTTTTATTTGCAGTGGATGTCATATTCCAGTAGAGATTTCGAGTCTTATCTATATTCTTGCGTTTGAGGTGTCACTTCTTGTACTTTTTTTTGTTCTTTCTGAATGTTTGGTCATTCTCACATTATAAAAATCTGACAAACCATTTAACATGTGGGTAACTGAGTATAACTTGAGTATTTGCTTTTCATACCCTCTCTCGTTTCCTGTCACTCTCTCCTCCCCAATTTTTGATCTGTTGGAGAAAAATGTGATTAATGTCTGGATTTAAACCTGGAAGTGCTAAACGTAATGGTTGGGGAGTAAGGGAAACCTTTGGTAGGATGGTCACAGTATTTCCTCCTCAGTACATCACCCTCCATTTCTTAACATCTATGCTTCTCAATTCACACTGAATTTGGCTGGTTAATTGTTGATTTAGAGTGTTCTGAAACTTGCATAGTCAAGCTCTATAATGTGTTTGTTTAAATGCCGATATATGTTTTGACAATTCATTTTCACTTTGTGTAGGCGTTGGTGGCTCTAAAGAAGGGAGCTCAACTACTTAAATATGGCCGTAAGGGAAAGCCGAAATGCTATCCGTTTAGACTATCCAGCGTAAGACTAACATGCCTTATAAAGCCTTATCCTACTTTTTACTACCTTATATGATCTTGCAAGATTTGCTTTGCCATTATCATTCTGCAGTTGCAAATCTTTTTTTTTTCTTTTTATGGAGTTGAGTTTCTTTGTGAATTGATTATTATATCTAGGCATCATTAATGCTATAAAAGAGGACAAGTGGTGCTTGATTCTTACTTTGCTTACCGTTGCTTGTGCTTTAATATTGCATTCAGTGCAAAGAAGTTGCATTGTTCTAAGCTTACATTTGTCTTGCCTTTCAACTTTCTTTTTATGAGTTTGCAATTCTGATATTCAGGACTGATATATGTTTAGGTACGTAATCCATAGTACTCCCTCCGTCCCTCTGCAGCAGAGGCGTTTCTTTTCGGCAAGGGATTTAAGAAAAGTTGTGTTATGTGAATTAAGTAAATGAATCTTAAAGTAGGAAAGGAAAAAGGTAGAGAGATGAAGAGAGAATAAAGTAAGAGAGAAGAAAAGTTGTTACTTTTTGCCAAAAAAGGAAACGACTCCGCTACAGTCGGACAACCCAAAAAGGAATACGACTCAGCTACAGAGGGAGTATTTGGTATCACATATAGATGTAGTTAATTACAAGTACATATTTTAAAGATCTGCATTTCACGCTCATGTTTGCAGTTTTTGCTTTGAATTGTTGTTCGAGGTTTGCTGCTATCTCATTCCTTTCTGGGATATTGCATATAGTTGATCTGTTAGCCATTCTTTGTAGTAAACTCTCAAGCTTCATTTGGCAAAAAGCAATTTTCTGGAACATTACAAAAATACATTGAGTAAACTGGTTATAATTCGGAATAATAGCATAATTTGTTGATATGTCTACACCTTTGTATCTAGCTTTACATACAAGCCTACACTTCTGAAGAATCAGGACTGCCTGTTGCCCCATGCTTTGAATGGAGTGTGGATCTATCTTGTTCATCTGTTAGCTCATGTTGATTGCATATCTTAATATCAAGTACCACTTGTAAAAGTGTCTTAGCATCATATACTTCTGTCATGAGGCAATTCAAACACATGTTAAAATTCAAGAGATTATTGAGATGCATTAGTGGAGGGCCAGGAAACTTGCCTTCACTCAAAACGCCTGATTCCTTTCCTACAAGTAGATTTAGATAAATGATCATGATTTTAAGTTGCCAAACTATTTATGTTTCAACTACAAGATACTATATGATAAAAACTCTGATCAAAATGAGCACTCCTGAATGATCTATTTATCCAAGAATGATTAATCACTGGTACAATGAGATAGTAATTACTATCAGATTATGAATAGTAAGTAAAGGGAATCATAAATTTAAAACAAACTGATAATAAAACAAAATTGATCTAAGCTGAGATTATACAATAATTGCAGCAATTAATTAAAACCACTTTTAAGTATGACCATCTAAAAATTAATATCAGAAATATATCAAGCGAGTTAAAACTTGTTTCCCTCAAAGAACTGTGATTTGAAATTTAAGATTGCTTATATCGTTGGTGGTTGATAAAACTCCTAATGGACTTCAGGGTGGCCTGTACTGTAATTTGAAATCTCAAGGATGGAGTCCTCACATTACTATCACCCTCTCTCATAGACAATTTGTGAAATTTCATTGAAGTTGAAATATTGTAGTCGTTCTGTTAAAGCCCACCAGAATTCATCATATTTCAAAGATTAGTTGTAAAGTGGAGAGACGGGATGTTATATTTAACTGTTATATTGGTTACCAAAATAGTTCAAGATTTTTCAACATTACTCCCTTTTACAAAGTCTATTATTCTTGTGCTATTTACTTCCATTTTAATGGTTGTTAACTTTTTTGCAGGACGAAACAACATTAATTTGGATTTCTAGTAGTGGTGATAGGAGTTTGAAGTTAGCTTCAGTTTCAAGGATTATCCCGGGACAAAGAACTGTAATATTTTAAGGAATTTGTTTCACTCCATTAATCTGCTTTATCTTGCTTGTATTCATTTTGGTTCCTTTATTACTGATTGTGTTTTCCCCATATGTTGGATATTTTATCTAGATTTTGATTTTAGAGATTGCCTTGAACTTGTTCTCCAGGCTGTTTTTCAAAGATATCTACGCCCTGAAAAGGAGTACTTATCCTTTTCTCTCATATATAACAACGGGAAAAGATCTCTCGACCTGGTTAGTGATGAGCTAAAATTCCTTGATTCTTTTTAAGTGGGCTGTTTGCTCATTTTATTGCATATTACTCCACTAGATCTGCAAGGATAAAGTTGAGGCAGAAAATTGGATAGCTGGACTCAAGGCATTGATAACATCAGGACAAGCTGGGCGCTCAAAAATTGATGGCTGGGGTGATGGAGGCCTCTACTTTGATGTGAGTTTTACAACCTTGTATGATCACTTTGTCGTCCTCCACTGCTGTTATTTGCTTAGTTTTAGCACCAGCTTTCTTGCTTCGTCCAGTTATTGGTTTCAGTATTGATTTATATTATCTATCTCGCCATTTGAAACAGTTAACAAATGATTTGTACATCTGTGACAAACTTTTCTTGAAAAACACCTTTTTTAACTAGAATTTTCTTGAACCTAGTTTCAAGTTGGTATTTGGTAATTATCTGGGAACTTAGTCTTGGATTCACAAGTACTATAAGAAAGATTGCCGTGAAGATATATGATAATTGTCAAAGCCACTCTTGGTGGAGTATGAGTCAAAAAGGAATTGATTGCAAGAACTGCAGAAGTAACCTTTCCTTGATGAAGTGCTTGACTGATGACTTTTGGTGACTAGCTTTCATTTGTTAGTTTCTGATGGGTAGCTGATTTAATTTTGTGGCTGATGACTCTTAGGTTCTCTACTACACTGCATTTTCCAAGTAACAACTTATCATTTCGAGATAGATTCATCCTCTTTCCAACTTGATATATTGCTCATATTCAAATTCATCGATATACCATCTATCTTCAACTTAATATAGTTGCTAATATTCAAATTCATCCAAGTGAAATGTGATTAGTTATATGGTGCCATTTCTGAACCTGTTTCAAACTTTCAATCATATTCATTGACTAAATGTTTCCAGGAAAATAGAGATTTGACGTCAAATAGTCCAAGTAACAGTTCTGTAAGTGCTACACGGGAAGTTAGCTCACCTGAGGCTTCCGTTAGTTCAAACATAATTGCTTCTCCTAAGAGCTATCGACCTGATAATTTTGTCTATTCAGAAAGGTCACATGTAGCTTTGGATCAAACAAATATGCAAGTGAAAGGATCTGGATCAGATGCTTTTCGGGTTAGTGTATCTAGTGCCCCAAGCACATCAAGTCATGGTTCTGCACCAGATGATTGTGATGCACTAGGGGATGTGTATATTTGGGGTGAAGTTATATGTGATAATGTTATCAAGGTTGGGCCGGAGAAGAATGCTAGTTCAATTAGTACCAGAGCTGACGTTCTTCTACCCAGGCCATTGGAATCAAATGTAGTTCTGGATGTGCATTATATAGCATGTGGGGTACGACATGCTGCTCTGGTCACTAGGCAGGGTGAAGTCTTCAGCTGGGGTGAAGAATCTGGTGGGCGGCTTGGTCATGGAGTCAGGAAAGATGTCACTGAACCTTGTCTAGTGGAATCATTAACGTTTTGCAGCGTTGATTTTGTCGCATGTGGTGAGTTTCACACTTGTGCAGTTACAATGGCTGGTGAACTTTACACGTGGGGTGATGGTACACATTATGCTGGGCTATTGGGTCACGGCACTGATGTCAGCCATTGGATACCAAAGAGAATTGCTGGCCCTCTTGAGGGACTTCAAATTGCAACTGTGACATGTGGTCCATGGCATACTGCATTGATATCATCAACTGGACAGCTTTTCACTTTTGGAGATGGAACTTTTGGTGTCTTGGGCCATGGCAATAGAGAAAATGTTTCATACCCAAGAGAGGTTGAATCTCTAGCAGGTTTGAGGACGATTGCTGTTGCATGTGGAGTGTGGCATACTGCTGCCGTGGTTGAAGTGATTGTAACCCAGTCCAGTGCAAGTTTTTCATCTGGAAAATTGTTCACTTGGGGAGATGGTGACAAAAACCGCCTTGGACATGGTGATAAAGAACCAAGACTGAAACCTACCTGTGTGCCTGCACTTATTGATTACAATTTTCACAAAATCGCCTGTGGGCACAGTTTAACTGTTGGCCTGACTACATCCGGGCGTGTTTTCACAATGGGAAGTACTGTGTATGGTCAACTTGGAAATCCTCAGTCCGATGGAAAGGTACCTTGTTTGGTGGAAGACAAGCTTGCAGCTGAATCTGTTGAGGAAATCTCTTGCGGTGCATATCATGTGGCTGTGTTGACATCCAAAAACGAGGTTTACACTTGGGGCAAAGGAGCTAATGGGAGGTTGGGCCTTGGTGATATAGAAGACAGGAAAGCACCCACTCTAGTTGAAGCTTTAAAGGATAGACATGTTAAATTTATTGCTTGTGGCTCAAATTATACAGCTGCCATATGTCTTCATAAATGGGTCTCTAGTGCTGAACAGTCCCAGTGCTCCGCTTGTAGACAAGCTTTTGGCTTCACAAGAAAGAGACATAATTGCTACAACTGTGGATTAGTTCATTGCCATTCTTGCAGTTCCAGAAAAGCACTACGGGCTGCATTATCACCCAATCCCAGTAAACCATATCGTGTGTGTGATTCATGTTTTGTGAAGCTATCTAAGGTGGCAGAAGCTGGAGCTAACAACCGGAGAAATTCTGGACCACGGCTTTCAGGAGAAAACAAGGATAGACTGGACAAGGCTGACCTTAGATTGGTCAAGTCAGCCATGCCATCTAACTTCGATTTGATCAAACAATTGGATACAAAAGCAGCTAAACAAGGAAGAAAAGCTGATACATTCTCTTTAGGTCGCTCCTCTCAAGTATCTTTATCGCAGCTGCGAGATGCTGTTATGTCTACTGCTGTTGATGTACGTCGAACTGTTCCTAAGCCAATTCTCACAACCTCGAGTGTTAGTTCAAGGTCTGTATCACCTTTTTCGAGGAAGCCTAGCCCCCCAAGGTCTGCAACACCAGTTCCCACTACATCAGGTTTATCTTTCTCCAAGAGCATTACTGATAGTCTAAAGAAGACAAATGAGCTTCTGAATCAGGAAGTGCATAAGTTACGGGGGCAGGTATATCACTAAATTCAGTCTGTCCCCTTTTTTTGTTCTAAGGTATTGGGTGAGTTACTGGGTTCCTAATTTTTGTTATCATAAACTTGTTCAGGTAGAAATCCTTAAAAACCGGTGTGAATTGCAAGAACTGGAGCTCCAGCAATCAGCTAAAAAAGCTCAGGAAGCAATGGCATTAGCTGCAGACGAATCTGCTAAATGTAAAGCTGCAAAAGAAGTTATCAAATCACTTGCAGCACAGGTTATGTTTGGCTCCTACGTTTATGCTTACGTTACATATATTTGTCAATTTCTTTATCCAAGTTATTGTTACTCCTTATGTAAGGAGTCAAAATACAATATGTTCTCTTAATAAATTGACTTTGCAACCTACGAGAATTTTTTTCACATGGTGGGTCATTACGTATCTGATTCGTGTTCGTCACATGGTGGATCATTACATATCTGATTACTTTCTTATGTTAGCCTTTTGTAACATGGTGGGTCATTAGATACCTGATTTGTCACATGATGAGTCAAGTTCTGTTTTGTTTTTCTGTCTGATGTTTCTAAAGAAATTTTTATTAACTGCCAATTCATTTGTTGTTGATTTGAGCAATTTTGTATGTCCAGCTTAAAGATATGGCAGAAAGGTTGCCGCCTGGGGCTTATGACCCTGAAAGTCTCAAACTAGTTTACTTGCCAAATGGTTCGGAATCAAATGGTGTACACTATTCGGGTGCAAACGGAGAAAGGAACTCAAGATCAGATGATATCAACAGCTTATACTCTGCTTCTCACCCTGACACAGACCAAGGTGTGCAAAATGGAGTGCAAGGTCCATCTCAATTGCTCCGAGATCCTACTGGAAGCATTGGAAGTGTCTTAGATGCTCAAAGACTTGAACATGGCTCCTCAAATGGAACAAATGATCGTCTGGTTGCTCGACTTCCTAATGGTGGGGGAGCTCTTCATTCCTACAGGAGCAGCGTGTCTGAAAGTCTCAATGGGCAAGAATCAACAACTAACAGTGAAGCTGGCTCAAAATCTAGAAACTTAGCAGTCCCAGGCAATGCCAGCCAAATCGAAGCTGAATGGATTGAACAGTACGAACCGGGTGTGTATATAACACTGGTAGCCCTTCGAGATGGAACAAGAGATCTCAAGCGTGTACGCTTCAGGTATTTGCTACCCTCTCATCTTGTTATAATCGATGTTCCCTTCTTTGGGAGATCTCATATGGTTTTGTTGACAGCCGGAGAAGATTCGGGGAACACCAAGCAGAGATGTGGTGGTCGGAGAACCGAGAAAAAGTTTACGAGAAATACAATGTGAGAGGATCAGACAAGTCATCGGTCAGTGGGCAGGTGGCCAGAAGATCGGAGGGAGGACTTTCACCTTCTTCGCAGATATAGGTAAAAACAGAGGTTAAGGGAGAAGATGAGCATGATGTGAAAGACATCCTGAGTTTTGGCCCTTTGCTTTTATTTATTCTTTGTTATTATTATTTTGTTTTATTTAAATATTTTGGTCGATTTGATCTGCAGGGAAGGCCATACATCTGCTTTTATGCTCATATTGTGTATATATTAAGCTCTCAAGTTATTATAATTATATTCATGTCAGGATTCTCGTTTCTTTATTAGTTTTATAATTGAATTTTGCGTGATATTCGTCTGTATATGACTTGATACTATACAACGAAATACAAACACATCGTGTACTCCTATTTTGAAACTATATAAACAATAAACTAACACAAAGATCTGGCGGCCGTCTCCTCGGAACAGAGTTACTGACTCATCGGAAGAAGCGCGCAAATCGTATGGTTCGAGTTCATTACGATATGGTCGAACCAGTAATAAAAGAATAATGCGCATCTACAACCGGTTGGAGAATGGTTGCAAGAGTTTTATTTGATGACGATTCTCAAGCCGTCAGTTAACTTTTTTCTACGTAGTTGATACTTTCATCTACCCCATACCATTATTGAAATTTCAAACCAATCCCCAAATATTTTGCAATTTTTTTCTGTATTTTTTCATTTTAATTTAATCTTATAATTATCGTGTTTTACGTCAATATAATATTGAGGGCGTAAATTTAAGAGTAGTTTAGCCATCAATATTACCTGAGTAGTTTCAGAAAATTAATAGTATGAAATTCTTAATTGACCTTCGCATAAACAATTTAACTGGGAAAACTTGGAGATTTCAAACAACGAAAGTTGACTTAAAATAAGACAAAAGACAACTAATTTGAAAGTGGTTCAAGGGATTTGGTAATAATGTTTGAATTTATAGAGATGAGGTGGAAAGAACATGTTTTCATTTTATTTTAGGGCTATTCTAACATTGACGACAACAGAACCATATTAGGATGGCAGCTTAGTTAAAGTAGGTGAACTTGTGATCGAAATGTCACTAATATAAGTCCCATTTTAGACTATTGATATTGAACTCATAGTACAAGATCGTTGTTTAATTGTAATTTCTCTCTTTGGTCCATATTATTTAATCAAACTCGCAAGTTTTAAAAAAGATTAGTTTACATATATGCTCACTCCGTCCCACAATAAAAAGTCATATTTTGTCATTTCAGCCATTCCACAATAAGAATCACATTTCACTTTTACCATAAATAAATGGTAAGTAGGTTACACATTCCACTAACTATTCTACTAATTTTTCTAGCTCATTATTATTTATATTTTTTAAAACTCGTGCTCACACCAAATGTGACTCCTATTATGGGACGGAGGGAGTATATCCTATCTATTAATTACTTTATTGAATACGATTTGAATTTTCAGTAATTGAAGCAATACATTTTCTTAGCTGCTTCAAATTGCTTGTGTTCTCTACGTCTCTACTTTGGTCAATTCTCTGTCCAAGTATTTCGAAAGAAGTATTAATAGTACTTTAATTATTAATGTTGGTTATATTGAATATCATTTAAAATTAAATGTGTAGTTCCATATTCATTCCCCTATTTAATTTTTCAAATAGTTATAAAGTCTCACAGTGTAAAACAATAATTGATTCGCGGCATGCAACTGCTCGTCATCCTCAATTATCACTCTTTTGTTTTAAATTGGTTGACAAAAACTTTAAAATATTGATTTTATAATCATATACTTACTAGTATAATTTACTCAAATATTTTCATGAGATATTCGGTTCCAGAATATAATAACTTTTTGCCTTTTCGAAAAGTCAACTTTTCTTAAAACAAGCTCTTAACTTTCATATTTAATTAATAAATAGGTGGAAAAAGAAAAATTTGTCATTTTACCACAAGAAATATGGTAGAAGAATTTTTTGATTGCCCTACAAGCAATGAATGCTAATAATACTATAAAATGTGCCGGAAATAGAAAGATTAAAGAAAAGTTGTATATGACAAAATGAGTAGCTAAACATCCATTTAATTAGAGTTTGATTATTGTTATTATTATACATACATATTTACATTACATCGTCATGCAATTATGTAGCTATGTATATAATCAAAACATGCTACAATGAATCCAAATCTACATAAATAAACTTTCTTCTCTAATAAAGGAAAAATAAATATTACTACATCCGTCCCCCAAAATTTGCTACACTTTGACCCGACACGGGTTTTAAGAAATGTAATGGAAAGTGAGTTGAAAAAGTTGGTGGGATGTGGGTCCTACTTTTAAAGTATTAGTTTTATAATAAATGTGAGTAGGAATGAGTTAGTGGAATATGGGGTCCACTACCAAAAATGGTAAAAGTGAAGTGTATCAAATTTTCAGGGACGGACCAAAATAGTAAACTGTATCAAATTTTCAGGGACAGAGGTAGTATCATCTTTAGTGCCATAAATGAAGTTGGCCCGAAAAATCGATCAAAACCCTAAAAAAATACTAGTATTCATCTCTAGTCCCAAAATCGTCATCTATCATCAAGAAGATATATGTACCTCCAAGACTTTGAGATGATTGATGATAATGAAGAATTTCAACGAAGGCCGCCTTCGCCATCCAAGCCAATGCTATTATGCCTTCGGGAGGGGGCGGACGGCGGTATAGGTACGCCTTTCGGAAGAAACCCGAAGAAAGTAGTCATCTGCGGTGGAGAACGCTGTTGGGGCCTCACTTTGAGAAAGTGTGTATGCCTAACTCCATTTGCATCATCAACACAAAATAAGATGCAAAACACTAGTATAATTATTGGGTGCTGCATTTTCCTCATCATAACAAGAAAAATCTCAAGATTTTGGAGAGAAGGTTGAAAAGGGTGGTTGAAATATAAGTATGTGTTGTGTTAGTTGGGGAAGAGAAGGTTTTTGTAGTTGATGTTTGAATTAGATATATATATTAGTAGTAGTATCATTTATAAACAAGAGGAAAAGTTTTATGTCTATGAGGCTTTGACTAAATCCTTCCCATGATTTTGCACTAATTCTATTAGATTTAATGAATCCTCTTTTTATTCATATGGAGCTATAAGAGGTGAATACACTATTTATAAGAATTTTACCACCTTATATTTATTTTGGGATTTTATTGTTTGTATAGTTATAAGATGTGACAATTCTCATTTTGATCACTAACGTGCGGCCCATGAATTGAAATGTAAACGCTCGTACCCCATAAAGATACTATATCTTGAATTGTCGATACATCTATATATTTAGAGATATTTTAATTGGATGAAATTGAGAAATATGGTAACATGATAGTACACGAGAAAAAGTGAGTGTTGCATGGTTAGGTGGCGACATAGGTCCCATTAAGCTAAGTACTAGTACAAATTTAGTAGTTCTGACAGTATAACATAATGAGTACAAGTAATTAATAATTATAGATATATTTTTTTGAAAAAAAGGAGAGAATATTTTTATAATTATAATTGTTTGGATACACAGCTTGGTAATATGTCTAGACCACTAAATTTTTATCCCCGTCAAACTGATTACCAGCCAGGGGCAAATTTGTCACATATGCCCCTTCCTATAATTACACTTCAAGTCCCTTTCTTCTTTCGCAATCACAAAATCTATATCTACTTCAATATTGCATAATGATGGACGACCTTTTCATCATGGGGAAATAATTTACTAAAATTGTCGGCTAGTTATTTTTAATGTAATTTTCTAGATATTATAAGGTAGAGTATGTCAAAATATGGAGTAGTATATTAGTGAACTGTCACATGTAATAATGACAACACTATGACATGAGATTAGTTGAAAATTTACAAGCCTTTCTTAGGATGTAGGTTTATTTTTTTAAAACCCCACGAATTTATTGATATTTCACAAAATAAACACAATTAGCATCACTAAAATAGGACTTGTTCAATCAAGAAAATATTATAAGTGATAAATGTGTATATCAAATAAAGGATAGGTGTGTTCGTGAGAGATGTGACATAAAAGATAAAACAATCGACCCACTCAATTAAAGTTTTTTTGTCACAATGAACATACTATCATGAAAAGAAATCGACGCAAATAATTTCTCCAATAGGGTATTTTTGGAAAATTTACTAAATTAAGCATATGAGATTAAGATAATTCTGGACCAAAATTCATAAAATAGGGTCAAAAGAAAATTGAAAAAGTAACACAAAAAAACAAGGTGGAAATGAAAGGTACATCAGATCCATGCGTGAAATATATGTCTCAGGTAAAAAATTTTACAAATCATGTACCATGAGAATACTTGTAGTCACGGTATATTAAAGTCAATCATAACTGGGATATAGATCTCAAATAAAAAATATTACAAATCATGTATCACGAATATTAAGATCAATCATAACTGGGATATAGATCTCAAATAAAAAATATTACAAATCATGTATCACGAGAATACTTGCAGTACAACAATATGTCAAGATCATTCTCAAAGTAACTCTCAATCCAAAAAAGGAAAAGAAACCAAAATATCTAAAAATATAAAATTGCAAATAGCAAAAATAAAAATAAAAATAAAAATGGACTGTACTATAGGATTGGAGAGGTTTATCATGAAAATTAGAATTTTACGAATACTTCATAAATTCAATTGGAAAATACACCTTAAACAATAGTATAAAGTTCAATTAATTTATCAATCATATCATGCAAAATTCTAAAAGTATCCCCTCAATTTCTGCACATGCACATTTCAAATCAAATAACATAAAGATTTACAATTACGGATATATATTGGGCCTGTTCAAATTTTGGGGTGGTCATTATTTTCATTAATCAGTTCAGCTACCAAATAATGCCACTGGGTAGATCTGACTAATAGACTTGTAATTTTAGTAAACATATATGGATTAAATTAAATTAGTAAGGCCCAAGAGATAAAAGCTAAAAATAAAAATTTAAATTAGAATTGATTTTTAAGTTTTTGGTTGAATGAAAATGAGAAGATTAAGAAACAAAGATTAATACTAATTAACAATACTGCCACACCCAAACACTAATCAACTGAAATCAACACTAGTCGTTCAAACCCAAATACCAATTGGCCAAAATCAACACCAATCAGCCAAATCAAACCTAATCAATAAAGATTGTGATTTCTAAAATTTATTTCAAAGTATATTTTTGGATGATTTAGAACATTTATTGGGACTTTTACACAATATTCTACATTAAACATGCATTATAAATTTCAAAATTTTATAAAAGAAAAAACTTTAAAAAATAACTTTATTCAGGACTTTCGCCCCTTCTCACTTCCAAATGCTCATTCTGTTTGACTCTTATTGGTAATAGATTTATGTGATTTTATATCCTTTTTTTATTCAAAAAGATCAACATAAAAAATTATTTTCCTTCCGATCAGAAAATGATAAGAACAACGAATCACTTAATAATCTTCCATGAGACATTTATAAATATGAATAGCTTATTAATATTTTAAATGGAAGTGTGATCTTATCGAACTTATAATTTATATTGAATGAGAAATACTACATTCTACCTAAGTAATCAAATTAAAAATACTTAGGTTAGGTCGGTGCGACATTATTGAAAAATTGGAATATTTAATATACTCCCGTTACCCCATTTAGACTACAATCTACATCGAATATTTTAAAAAAGCTAATGACTTCTATTATTATAAATAAGCCAACTCAAAAAAGGTAAAAGAAGTAGAAACAAAAATAAAAAGAAGAGCCGTGTTCGTTTTTACTTGTTTTTTTAATTTTTCTTCATCACGATAATGTATTCGTCTTGATTAATTTGAGAGTCACACACGCATCAAACACACATCTATATATTCAAACTTTCAAGTTTTGACTCGTGTTATTTGCTACCTGCCTACTTTTGTTAGGTCAAACTATAACAACAATAATGACAAAACTATAGTGGTCCGTCTCATTTTGCTGATCTAAACAAACTGAAAAATGGATGAAATGATAAAATCATGTATTTATATAAATCAGTGGCAGACCTAGACGGAAAATTGGTGCGGAATGACCGCTGCTAATAAAAATTGTCTTTCGATGTCACAAAACACGTTTTAAAAGAAAATACCAAAAGCAATATTCCCTCCTCCATCTGTGAATAAAAGTCCTATTTTTCTATTTCTATTTTTCTATTTCGATCCATCCGCAAATAGAAATCCTAGTTCATTTTTACTATAAATGGTATTAGGGTTTCAAATTCCAATAACCTATTCAAATCACATTAAATTCAAAACTAATACACACAGATGAGCTCCATATGCCACTAACTCATATTAAATCTTAAGAGAAAAAAATGATATTCCTATTCAAGGATTAAGGGAGCATGTGTCATATGTAAATATATTATACGGTGTATACTTTTTATTTGAGCATGATGCTTATTACAAGCAGGGCATTATAGTACTGCAACTATTAATCGCTATCTTCTTCCTCGGAGCAGCACTGAAGCCCAGAGAGGGGACGACTCTGGCAACTTTTTGGCAGGGTAAGGAGAAATCGGCCGGAGGGTCAGCCGCCCTATCTCGCCCCCGCATCCACTATTGATAGAAAAGTTTTTACTGTACTATTTATTTAGTTTTCTAATAATGACAAGTAAAATAGTAGTATCATGTATTTGAGCCTTTTTTTTTTAAAAAGAAGAAGAAGAAAAAAAAAGCAACAATTGTGTTAGGTTATGACATCAAAGAATTTTAATTTTTTAAAATTTGCTATTAATGGTTGAGTAACGAGCATTGATTTGGCCATCCAACCATAAGTGCTAGAGAGGGATAAGCAAAGTTCCACACTTTGTCTATCCTTCCGATTTCATTTCATATTATTCTATTAATTCAAATTCGGTTTCAAGTGTATATTTCTTGATGGACGATTAGTTAGGACCGTGTGACCTAATTTTAACGATATAATACATGTTTTTTCAATTTATTTTTTTCAAACAATGTAAAATTGTTGATAAATTCTACATTAATAAAGTTGAAGTGGCGCCATCGAAGGAAGAGCATAAAGTTGACTGCAAATCTGCTATGTCATGCATAAATTAAGTCGGCGACATCGAGATGAAATGGACATATATGGCTCATAAATATCTTCCTATATCATGTTACATTTCTTATTACCTATCTCATATCATTACTTATGTTGAGAGATATAGTATCTTTGGGTATCTTGTAATTTAATTTAGATAAATAGATGTCGACTTCATTAATGTGAGAGGAGAAGAAAATTAATCAAAACCTACTCTCTACGTCTCACACATGTTTCTAGCTCTTCACGCTATTGTGGGTTGTCTTCTCGCAACTATCCTACATTCGTTGCTTTAATTCGCAACAATCACATGTTTGATTAATTATATTATAATTATTCTGTTTAAATGGGATATTTTTTTTTATAGTGCGCACTACAATAAGGTCAACTTGAATATGTTCTTCAAAATTACTCACTTTAGCAAAAGCTTTGCCTTTGCCTACGTAAAATCAACTCACAAACGCTTCATAGATCATTCATGCTATTCTACCTATAATTACCCTACCACAATATGTTTTGTTTCAACGAATCTCTCTTTCTCTCTCTCCAAATAACCGACCTATCATAATAATGAAACGTATGTTCTCTATAAATGTAGAGTTTTATGAGTATATTCATTCTCAATTATTTTGTCTTTTGTATTATTTTGTCGGTTTTGAGTTTTGGTAGCTAGGATAAAATCTTAAAATTTCTACATTTAAGATCCCTCAAAAACCTAAACCATTTCTTTTTTTATGAAATGAAAGGCTCAAGCAACAATTAGTGATTGAAAGATCAAAATAAGTTGAGCAATCAAGCTCTAAAAAACAGCACCAACTAGTAACTTACCACCATTAACTAGATTACAGTAACCTCATCATCTAAAGTTACAATAAGCAACCTGAAACAGTAACAAATGACATAACTAACCAAAACAAAGATCATGGAGTAATAAACAAAACTGCCTAGTTTTTGTACTTTTTAGAAAAAAAAAGTCCTAGTTTATATATTTGAATATGATCATACTCAATATTTAAAATCTCAAGTTATGTGTTTATAAATATTATTATAATTTTTACTGCCTCTATGAGGTGATTGGATTCTTCCACTACACAAATCCAGATCTTTTTAGGCCTAACAATAATTAATTGTCCCACTTGTTAATAATTTAATGGAAAATCATTGAAAAATAAAGAATAAACATAGAAATTAGCGAACACAAGATTTTGACTTTACCTAAACCCATACAAAAATTTCATCAAAATATCCAATCAAATTCTTCAACGCGTGGCCCCCACCACCTTCCTTTTGTCTCATCCCTGTATAAATACTCCATATATTGCCGTTTCAAACTTCCAATTTTAAGAACTTTATTATCGAATAAATTTTTCCATTTCTGGTTTACTTAAATCGCACTCCGTTTCTGGACTTTTGACCGAAACGACGTCACTCTGACCCTCTCAATCCTCTCTCTTTAATAACCACAATTTAGAAAGCAGAGATTTGAGCGAAAATGGCGAGGGAAAAGCCGAGGGAGGAACTGTACGTCACTGTACCTAATCTCTTCCGCTGCCCAATCTCCATGGACGTCATGAAGTCGCCGGTGAGTCTCTGCACCGGCGTCACGTACGACCGGAGCTCCATCGAGAAGTGGCTGGCGCTCGGCCATAAAACCTGTCCGGCGACCATGCAAACCCTGCCTTCCACGCTCACCACGCCGAATCTCACCCTCCGCCGCCTAATTCAGCTCTGGCTCTCCCATGCCGACGCCGCGCGCGCGCCGCTGTGTGCTGTCTCCAAGCAGGAAGCGGCGGCGATCATCAAAGGCGAGCTCGACGCTCCTTCCTTGGAGAAATTGATCAATTTCATGAAGGCGTCGGAGGGGAATCTGAAGTTCGTCGCGCTGTCTAGCAGCGCGATTTCGAGATTCGTTGAATTCTTCGTTGATTCCGACGAAATTCGGATTCGCGAACTGATTGTTGAGGTTTTCGATCTGATCTCGTCGGAGAGTGGCGTAAGAGAAAGGTTAAATGACCTCGTTTTGAACTGCAGTGACGGAAGAGACTGTTTATCGCCGTTCGCGGCGGTTTTGCGGAAAGGAAACACCGAATCGAAGGTGAAATCCGCGAAGATTTTGGAGCTAATATCAATAAATCCTGAATCGCAGCACAAAATCTCCGATCAACCAGGTCTATTAGAGAATCTATACACCCTAACCACCGCAGAGAGCGATTACTCGGCCGTGGAAGCCGGATTATCGGCTCTGTTAGCAATCGCAACCACTAGGGCGGCGAAGAAGGAGCTGATCCGGCTCGGAATCGTCCGAACCGCGGGGCGGATCCTCTCCGGATCGGATCCGGATCGCGGCTTGATAGAGAGAGCGGCGGCGATGCTGGAAAGCGTGGCATCGTGTACGGAGGGGCGGGGCGCGATCGGAGGGGATAGGGAGTGTGTGGCGGGGACGGTGAGGAGGCTGATGAAGTGCTCTGGCGCGGCGACGGAGCACGGGATAGCGGTGCTGTGGAGCGTGTGCTGCTTAGCGAGGGACGAGTCGGCGCAGGAAACGGCGGCGGAGGAGAATGGATTGACGAAGGTACTACTGGTGATGCAGAGCGGCTGCTCGTCGAGTACAAGCATGATGTGCAGGGAATTGGTCAAAGTTTTGAGGGCCAAGAGTGGTAAGTCCAATTTGGCTCCTTATTATCAAACTAGGACAACTCACATTGCGCCTTGTTGAATTTAACATACAATTAATCTAATTTTTATTTAGGTAGATGCATTAAAAATTCAAATCTGTAAATGTTTTCACAGGGAATGATGATATATACAAAGATACTCATATTACTGAAAGATACTAGTAACAAATTTCGACTGTCGTTCTCCTTTAAAATTGTGGAGTAATGTATTTTATTTTTTACAAAATTGAAATCATATTGCAAAGGCCCAATTGAAATCGGTTCGTACTCGCCGCATCATAACTTCAACTATATCAAGCTTCGTTTATTCTCATTTGAATTTAATGAATTTAATTTAATATTCTTTACTTCATGTCAATAGTCCTAGGCTTAGCTGTGAATGGGAGTTCTAGTGTAAAATTGAGAAAAATAATAGTAGAGAAAATAAATAAATGAATCATTCTAAATTCAAGGTGAATAATTTAAGAAAGAGAGCAAATGTAGAAAAGAAGGGCGAAAAAGTAATGGTCCTTGTTATTTCAAAATATCAAAGAGAGACTAATAGTAAGTAATACTTCATTCATTTCATAGTAATTGAGTCATTTTATCATTTTGGTACGTTTCATAGTAATAGAGTCATTTCTCTTTTTAGTAAAAGTCAACACATTTTTCCTCACCTACTTTACTCTCTCTTACTTTTTTTTTTCTTCATCTCTCTACCTTTTTCATTTTCTACTTTATTCTTTCTTTACTTAACTAACCTAACACAATTTTACTATGAAATGGAGGGAGTAATATAATGAGCCCCTGTTTCAGGTTTGATATCGATATTTCCCTGTTTCAGGTTTGATATCGATATTTGTTCATTGATAAATGTTATTACCTCCGTCCGTGAAAATTTGTCTCATTTTTCCAGTTTCGTCCGTCCCTCAAGATTTGTCCCATTTCACTTTTACCATTTTTAGTAGTGAACCTCATATTCCACTAACTTATCCCTACTCATATTTTATTATAAAATTAATATATAAAAGTAGGACTTACAATCCACTAACTTTTTCAACTCATTTTTTATTACAATTCTTAAAATTCGTGCCGAGTCAAAATGGGACAAATTTGAGGAATGGAGGTAATAATACCCATGTGTAGGAAATTGATTGCAATAAATACAAAGTAAATGTGTTATAGTTGAGGTCGCTGAATAATAATTGTTGAATGCATGACTTTAAGTTTTCATTTATTTAGCGACGAACTTTTTACCGAGCACATCTAGCTCTAATTCCGTTTTACAAACACCAAAATATTCGATAAACATCACTTAATTTCTTTGGTGGCATCCTATCCCGAGCTTCTTTTATGTGAATAAGAGCATTTCCAACCATTTACGCTAAACTCAAATCCATTTTAGTGTAAATGTCATATCAAATATAATTTTACTCTAACCATTTATACTAAACTCAAACTTAAAAGAATATTCTTTATATTATGCTATATTTACTCACAAAATTTGAAATATTTTTGGGTTTAGTTTAGTGAGAACCTAAAGATAAGTATTTTTTTCTAAAAAACAAAAAATGAGATTGATTTTGGAGTACTATTGAAACTAATTACCTATCTTATTTTAAGTTTTAATTCACCCTTGGAGATGGTCTAACTGCTAAATGCTTACTGAAAAAATTAAAATGAGAAATCAAATTCTACAGTAATAATAAATATATTTAATTATTTATGCTTTGATTTGATTTATATTTTTTTACTATAAATCAAACCAAAACCTAGTAGTAATAGTTTTTGCAAAAAAAAAAACCAAACCATTTCTTCATATCTTAAAATTAATAATTATGAAGTGCAAAAATTTCCGAATTTTAGAATACACTCCGTATAAGTATACGGCTCCGTAGTTTAAAAGTTGCAAATTTGTACAAATAAGAAAAGATAATTGTAGTAATAAATAATGAAAAAAAAAAGATACCCATGCCCTAAAAACCATCTACCTACCCCAACGCTGCAAAATTTGGAAGCATCAAACATCTGTGTCAATGGAAACTTCTACCGGCAATGCTCTCATCCTTCTCTCCCCAAATCCACGCACTCACGCTGATTTCAACTCCTCCTTCAACCATCTCAGCACCCTCATTTCCTCCTCACCTTCCGACTCACACAGCTTCAATCCCACCGCAGCCGCACGGAAGGTGTTCGCTAAAATCCCCAAACCAAAATTGAGCTTCTCATCCACCACACTTTCTAATCAGGAGCTCACAAAAGGTCCAAAAAAACATAACTGGCTCAAGCCGGCTGCTAGAGGGTCTCCAGCGGCTCAAGCCCTGTTGAAGAATCTCTCCACTCTTGAACGGGCGCTCATCGGCGCCGCTTCTGGTGGAATCGCCGGTGCATTCTCTTATGTCTGTCTTCATCCGCTCGATACGGTCAAAACCAAGCTGCAGACAAAGGGGGCATCGGAAATTTACAAAGGCGCCTTTGATGTGATTGCGAAGACTTTCCAGAGTAAAGGGATTCTTGGATTCTACAGCGGCGTTTCCGCTGTTATCGTCGGCTCGACGTTTTCTTCTGCGGTTTACTTCGGAACGTGTGAGTTTGGGAAGTCATTTTTGTCGAAATGTGGGAGCTTTCCGCCTCTGTTGATCCCTCCTACAGCTGGTGCAATGGGGAACATCGTGTCTTCTACGATCATGGTGCCGAAGGAATTGATCAAGCAGAGGATGCAGGCGGGCGCCAAGGGCCGATCGTGGGAGGTTCTGTTGAGGATTTTGGAGAAAGATGGGATCTTGGGGCTGTATGCTGGATATAGTGCCACATTGCTTAGAAATCTTCCTGCTGGTGTTCTGAGTTACTCCTCGTTCGAGTATCTGAAAGCTGCGGTCTTGAGGGAGACGAAGCAGCCAAATTTGGAGCCGTATCAGAGCGTTGCATGTGGGGCTTTGGCCGGGGCAATATCCGCCTCTTTGACAACTCCTTTGGATGTCGTGAAGACGAGGTTGATGACACAGGGCCATAGGGAGGCTGTGAACAAGGTTTCTGCTGCCATGTATTCGGGGGTGAGGGATACAGTCAAGCAGATACTTCAGGAAGAAGGGTGGGTTGGATTCACTCATGGGATGGGGCCTCGGGTTTTCTATAGCGCGTGCTTTTCTGCTATAGGGTACTTTGCGTTTGAGACTGCTCGTCTAACTGTATTGAATGAGTATATAAGGAGAAAGGAGCGCGAGGATGCTGCAGTTCCTGCCTTTGCAGTAGTTGATGAAAGTGGCTGAGATATTGAGAGCAGTAACAACTCTGTCTTGTGGATTTACCTAATAATATGTTGTGCTACAACTTTCTTTAACTGCTTGTAGAGAGTGTTGTATCGAATTTTAGCTGCTCTTTTGCTGGATATTGTTAGAGTTAGATCGTATTTGTGTGAAGAGTTCTGTTAAGATACCAAGTGTTTTAAGATGTTAGGGGTGCTAAGTTGATGGCAATATAACTGAGTTCGTGGAAAAGAAAGATTGTTGTGTGACAATTTGATTGTTGAAAATATTGACATGTTTAATTTGCGTCGAATGTACAGAGGGTGTTAAATTTGCAGAGTTTGATAGTTATTTGATTAAATTAACAAGTTGTTTATAGAGTAGTTTGAAGCTTGGGTTTCTTGGAATTGCTGGTTGTGACAGATCAACTATGAACATCAGGATAGTTTCATTGAGTAAAAGGTTATTTGAATTGTAATTTCGTTTATGTATTGTAAGTTCTGATATTTAATAGATCAAATTATGTATTCACCTAAGTCAAATAATTTTGTGCAACTTGTTATTCAAAATATTTCTCAGAAAACCTTTTACTTATAACATGAGAGATTTGTAACATCTATCATGTCGTTTTTATCACGACAAATCAAATGAAAAACATGGTGTAGAATATAAATTATAGTACATGGAAAATTGTCTAAAATACAATGCATTTTGATCAAATTTAAATTTGTACTAAGCTTAAAATTTGGATTTGTTCGTAATTCTCGTATAGAGATTTTTTTGATGAAATTGTATTCGATACTATGATAGTTGGAAAATTATATGCGGACTTCAACACAGCCGAAAACATATAGACAATCTAAAACTAGAATGACTAGAATAAAATTTGTCAAGAATTCATTATTTTTCAGATAATTTTCCCATAAAACCACAACTTGATAGAGGAAGAGGAATTTGGTTTCATTATTTACTTTCTCACCTCACAGCCCCCAGTCAAGTAAAAGAAGCAGAGTAAAACACCAAGAAAAACCCCTTATGATTTTCCCTCCAAAATCCCACCGGAAATTCAAGAATGCAGCCTCCTCCTCCCAATCTCCTCCGCGCCCTCTCCCTCCTCCTCATCTTCTTCACCCCATCCATCTCAACCGCTTTCTCCCCCGCCCACAACGTCACCCTCTTCGAAGACGCCTTCTGGAGCAGCCCCCACCGCGACTCCATTTCCCTCACTAAACACAAAGACTGCACCGCCCCGCCCCCGCCCCCGCCCCCGCCGCCGCCTCCTTTCGGCGTGGGCCGAGCATTCTACTCGAAGCCAGTCCGCTTCCTCGACCACTCCACCAGAGCCACCGCCTCCTTCTCCTGCCGCTTCTCCTTCACCGCCACCACCCTCCCCAGCTCCTGCCCCTCCGGCGACGGCATCGCTTTCCTCATCACCTCCACCACCGCCGCCTCCATCCTCATCGATTTCCCCCCTCAAGATTCCTACCTCGCCGTCGAATTCGACACCAACGACAACCACATCGCCATCTCCGTCGACAATTCCATCACCCCGGTCTCCTCCTCCGCCGCCGGAATCAGCCTCAAAGACGGAAAAGAGGTAACCTCGTGGATCGAATACCGCCACTCCGACGCCATGATCAGGGTCTGGATCAGCCATTCCAACCGAATTAGGCCCCGGAACCCCATCCTCGTCACCAAAATCGATCTCTCCGATCGCTTCAAAGAGTTCATGAGCGTCGGATTCACCGCCGCAAATGTCAGAGGCTCCTCCGCCTACACCGTCGAGCGCTGGCGATTCAAGACCTTTCTTGGAAATATCCCTCCCACAATCGCCATGGACGCCGTCAAAACAGGGGATTGCTCTGTCTGCTCCCAATTCGACACCAGCATCGAATTCGGCTCCTTCGCCAATAACCCTCCCTTGAGAAAGGAGATTCTCATCTTGCTTGTTGTTCTAGCTTCCTTCGCCGCGCTCACAGTCTTATTCGCCGCCGCCATTGTTGCCTGCGTCTGCGTTGTTCGTCGCCCGGGAGGGCAGAAACAGAGCCAGCCGTATCGATTTCAGAACGGGAAGATGGTGCCGATGATGCTATCTCTCAGTGAAATCAGATCAGCCACGAATGGATTCAACCACGATCAGATCATCGGAGAAGGCGGCTCAGCTGTTGTGTACGCCGGCAAAATCCCTCATTGTGGGACTGTGGCGATCAAGCGTTTCAACCAAGACGATAATCACTACGATTCATCGCTCTCACAAGTCCCTTTCAACACCGAGTTTGCTACAATGGCGGGTTGCTTGAAGCATAAAAATCTACTGCAGCTGCAGGGGTGGTGTTGTGAGAGGAATGAGCTTGTTCTTGTCTACGAATACATGGCTAATGGCAGCCTCGACAAGATCCTCCACGGCCGGGATCCTTGCTCGTCTCGCCTCTTGACGTGGGAGAAGCGCCTCAGCATCATCCATGGCGTTGCGGCCGCGCTGATCTACCTCCACGAGGAGTGCGAGAGCCAGATCATCCACCGAGACGTCAAGACTTGCAACGTACTCCTCGATGCAGAGTTGAATCCGAAGCTTGGCGATTTCGGGCTTGCTGAGGTCCACCGGCATAGTATGAGGGGTCGGGAAATGGCGAGAGCTACGTTCCCGGCTGGGACAATGGGGTATCTTGCTCCCGAGTACGCCTTCTCGGGCATCCCCACAGTGAAGACGGACGTATACAGCTTCGGGGTCGTGGTGCTCGAGGTGGCCACAGGGAGGCTCCCCGTGGACCAGGGGGGTTGCCTTTTGATTGATCATGTGTGGGGACTGTGGGAGACGGGGGTGCTGGTTGATGCGGCTGATCCGAAGCTCATGGGGCGGTTCGGGAAGGGGGAGATGGAGAGGATGCTTGTGGTCGGGTTGGCGTGCGTGCACCCTAACGGTGATATGAGGCCGAGGATGAGGGAGGCTGCGCGGATGCTGAAAGGGGAGGCGCTGCTCCCGGCCTTGCCAACGAAGAGGCCGGCTGTGATGGTTCAGTCTGTTGTGGTGCCTCAGTCAGCTGAGGAAATGGTGGTGACTGGTGAGGAGACTGATACACCATGGTCTACTCCTAGAACACACTTCAGCAAGAATCAGTACCATCCTGATAATATTGCTTGAGACTACTTGATTTGATTTGAGTTGAGACAATATTCTACACTTCCACACTAGTTTCATGTAGTAGTCAATATGAAGATTAATGATAGACTTCTATTCAACTTCATGTTATCTTGAGATCAATTTCTTGTTATGTTATGTTTATGTTATAGTGTGGTAGGCACAAGCAAGTTTGTTAAGGCACATTGCACCCTTCTAATTTTATTCTTCTAATGAGGGATTGGTTAAACTTAAGTTGGATTAATATATGTACCATAGAATTTGGTTGGGATTCTAGATTTACACAAGTTTTTCTTTTGTTTGAATAGATTTGGTGATAATACTAATGGATGCGTTTGGGCCCTATTTTAATTCTGATCGGCCCAAGTAGGCCTATATAAAAAGCCCCAATCTCAGGTTAACCCTAGCGTCGAAACCCTAGATCAGTTTTAAGTTTTAACGCACGAATCCAAGACTCAATTCATGTCTGCAGTTTTTCCTTTTTCCTCCTTTATGCCTCTCTTTCTTCTCAGATTGCGTTCAGTTTCATCTAAAGATTTTGCAGCGATTTGAACTAAATTTTGTTTATTTATTTTCTAACATAATGCCCGATGATGGAAAACTTTAAACATTGAATTGGCGTGATGATGGATCTGGATTCATCAGTGGCCTTCGTGTTGCCTGGATAGTCTGCCGCCTCTGCCTCCACCTCCACCACCACCACCACTTCAAAATCAAGCACTCGCACACGTGCACGCGGAGGTTGGTAGATTGTCCTTGGTGGCGCGTGAGGCTCCTGATGAATCTGGTCCATTTTTCCTCGCCGCTTATGATTCATAAGCTATGAGATCTGAGGGCTTAGTTTTATGAATATGCAATTCTATTCATTTTATAATTTATTTCACATTTTATAGAATTTTTGTTTTGCTAATCCTTTGATTTTGTGACTAGTTTCCGTTTTCGATTTGTAAGTATTTTTGTATGTGTGTGTTGTGTTAAACCCAGTGATGTTAAATCTGAAATGGAGAATGTTGCTTTGGTTTCCATCGGTAGCCTCCCCGCCCCCTTCACTGTAACAAGGCTTTTCCTTCATCGTCATCATCATTATCGTCTTCTTCATCATCACCACCACCTTCGTCGTTGTCAATTAGCTGCTGCTGCTGCTGCTGCTTCTCTTACTATTACTCCCTCGTCCTTGTTAAGTATGCGAGGCAAAAACTTGTTTGCATTTGGGGCCAAGGACTGGCTTTGCTGGTATCACTCAACACTTCTGCATATTTGGATTCTGAGGGCATTAACTTATCTTTTTCCTTTTGCTTTCGATTCATCTGCATTTTCATTTTCTTTGTCCCAAAAATTCAATTTCAAATCGGCATACTAATTTCAATACTACTGGTGTTTGTCCTCTGCAGGTAGCAATGATACTATTGTTGTGTATCTTGGTCTACTTCAAGTTTTGATTGTTTTTCCAAAATTTTTAAGCTAATCATTGGATGATTGAAATTTTACTTTTATCATATATATCATATAGAATTTTTATATAATTTTCATCTGGATCATGGTCTCTCGTTACAATGACTCAAAACTCTAGAACATCCAATAAATGATATTTTGATTTATAATTATGATAATGGCACTCTGTATTATTATTGAGCAAAATGAGCTTATGCAACATAATATGCCAAATTTCAAACAATTGTCAGTTCTAATTATGCTCTAGAATGCAAGTAGAAAAAAATTATTTTAAACTATGTATTGGAAATAAATTTGATTGTATGTAGAAAGAATTACAGGCCTTGATTATGTTTTTTAAATATAAATAAATTCTACTACTCTAAATAAACTCTTAATTGTAATTCTGTTAATTTTGATGCCCTATTATTCATTTGTGATTAAGTTGAAATTTAATATCATGAATCAAACGAAGTACGTATTTAATTCCAAGATATGATTTTATAAATTGAACATTCCTAAAAGGTATGAAATCAATCATGAATCAAAAGATGAAGATATTATTTAAAAGTTCAGTTTATTTATAAAAACACTCAATGTAGGATCAATTTGAGTTAAAAAAAGTTTGAATTTGATAAAACTGTGGCTCTCTTTTCACTCTTCTCCCTTTTCAATTCTAGTTATCAGTAAAGTAGCTCAATGTACATTTTTTGGAATATTGCAACAACATACAGAAGTAATAATTACTTGGAAAATAGTTCATGGAGGCAATGTTGTATCTCTTTGTTTATATTGTATAAGTATGCCATTCTTTCTCGACTGGATGTTGGCAAGTGTATCGATCTTGTGATTAGATTGAGAGAGTTCATGAAGTGTTCTTCATTCTTGTTCCATTTGTGATCAATCTTGTGTGATAATGGAAGGAATTTCATCTGATTTTCCTGTTGATGTAGGCATTGCTAGCTTTCTCATTTTTCTTGTCATCCCCATTACTCAACAAATTGTGTTTCAAGATCCACATTTTTTTTCTTTTTCTTAAAAATATTAGGAACAACTGTGGTCATTCATTCAGCCATGTTTGTCAAAGCTGAAATGGGATTTAACATTTAGATCAGCTACACCATTTAGCCATATTTGGACTAGCGAGTAATTTTGTTGGTTTAGCGAGCTTTTTAGTATTCGGACGTCCTGATTAAGGATTACTTTATGATGATCTTTGATCATTGAGGTAGTATATTTTCCTTTTCCATTTATTGTCATAAAAAATTACTATTACTTGCTTATGGTGACAAATTCTCTTTATCTGACTAATTCACCAAATTATCACGTGTTTAATTACGATTGCCTACATTTGTCATGAAATCAAGGGAAAAGGATGAATTATCTAGGTTTTATTTGAGTAATTACTTTTAGTCAAATTTCTAAAAGTGGACTTTTTGATGTTTCAGACCGTGACCAAATTGTCCAAATCAAATAATTGAATTCCCTAGTCGTTAGTTTTCGACTTTTGGTGGTTTCTAAACAGAATAAATGAAAAAAAACAAGATTGATAAACTTTTAATATGACGTTATTTTCTTTGAAAATGTGCATTATTGAGTCAAATTGTAATAACTAGATTTAGGGTGATTAACATTTTTCGAATCTTATTTGATAAGTACTATTGATTAATTCATCATAACTTTATTGAGTCAAATTGTAATAACTAGATTATTTAGATGTTTTATAAATGAAAGATCATTTCAATTGCAATTTGCAAAGGCTTCTTTGTTTCGCGAAATAATACATTGTTATACTTTTAATTAATAATACTACTATTTTTGACCAATATGTATATAGAAGTTGACAAAACTTACCGTTTTGTTAATTTCACTTTCGGTTATTGATATAAAATAAGGGAAGAATGTTTTCTAATCAAAGTTTTACTATCATAATTAGGAGGGAGCATTCCTTATGTTATTAGTATTTGATTAATTAATTAATTTAAAAAATAATTTTGATTTAGTTACGGTTAATTGTTTTATAAATTTTTCGTTTATCAATTATTACTGATAATCAATCTAGAAAACTATAAAAATACTAGTACTAGTATGCAAACCTTTGTGTGTGTGGAAAGATATTTTATTTTTCCAATAATGATCGATATCCAATGCAAGAAAAAATATCCTCAAGGCCCTTTTGCGTAAGCAGTGATCTCACGTACATTGGTTCTCACCACATTTATTTTTATTTATTTATATTATATGATTAAATTTAATGTTTAATTAGCCTAATAAATTGTAGCTAATTGGGTTGATAAACTCTAACAAAATTTTAAAAAAAATCTATTTCGAAATTATAAATAATAGAGAGTTGAGTGGGGTCAACCTCCACTTCCATAATGTTGATATCACATGTTCTCCCATATTGTAGTAATGTGCTATGTTTCTATTCAATTTCAACCTCAATTTAATCAAACACAACGTGCTATTAATAATAAAATTTAAATATATAAGTTGGTTGGCACTTGGCACTTTTGGGGAAATTCAAGATGTAAATTAATTGGGTGGTGAGATTTACTTCCAATTACCTAATTTGTTGACTGAAATTAAGTCATTGATTCTCGAGATAGAGATATGACTCCCTCTATTGTTATGATGACTAGAAAACTATATTACATGTTTAGACAGTCGTTTAATTACTTGTTAATTTAACTGGTTAGTCGGTTTAGACTTTATTTTGTAGATAAAGTTTGACTATCTTCGGCTTCGCTACAGTAATTATTGTCCATCATTACACGTTAATGATAAATTTTGTAAATAAACTAACGAAGCAACGATAATTATATTGCCAAGTGTCAAATTTGTCAATAATTTTATTATAAAAGTAATTTTCGAAGTGATAATTATAATCATTTTCCTAAATATTATATGACAACAATGACGTTAGGTTGTAAAATTACAATGATATTATAAAGAGTTAAGTTAGGTGTATCTACATTTTTAATTAATAAATAGTCCTTTGGTTCCCTATAAAATATTTATAAACACTATTATAATTATTAATTAATCGGAGTTGCACCTTTTCTCTGAGCATTTGGACCAACCTACAGCAACTCCCTTGACCATATTAATGCGATATATGACAAACTTCTAGAACTACACTACTAATTTATTTGAATAAGCACATTAACAAGTCCGTGGCTCTAGAAGGACAGTATTTACTAATAATTAAGATAAATTATAAGAAATTATGAATTTTGGTCAGATTTTGGTTTAATTTGTTACAGCATTTTAAGATCTATCCTAAAAACGAGACTGCTAATAAATCTTACTGCTATTATTTTTCAAAATACGCTTAACAAACAATTCAATCATATCAATTAATGACCAAATCAGCAACATATTATAAATATAAAATCAATATTTCATCACGGATAAATTGAGAACTGAATTACCAGCGCTTGCAATTATATTACTAGTATTTAGTCACTAAAGTCAAAATTATGTTATGGATTTACAACTACATCTTTCCTCTCATTATAAATGTAGGTAAATTGCATTTCCTTGACATGCTTATTTAAGTAAATGAATAGTAGTACTCCTCTTGTACCGGAATACATATCTCATGTATTGAATTGGAATAGATATTATGAAATTATTAGACTAAAAGAAAATGATATAGTAAAAATGAGTGGAATTTGATTCTTATTTTTATATACAGCATTAACTTAGTAGTATAAAGAAAGATAAATAAAAGTTAGTATAAAGGAAAATAAATAATAACAAAATAACTTAATAAAATATGGAGTACGTAACATCATAAAAGTAAAATGGAACATTTTAATAACACTGATTGATGTATTTAATAACTAATCATCGAAAATGAAAAAATCTCTTTTTTATGAAGGATCCATTTGAGGAAATATGAATGACCGGAGGATTAAACTGCAAAAAAAGTAACAAAAATAAAGCCAAAAAAACATTCCTTCCGCCCATTTCGGTTTCAATTTTCATCAAAAGAAACGAATACTATTAATTATAAGCATTTAATAATTAAGGAGATTAATTAGTACTACTAATTACAGCACTGCATTATGTACTAATCCCTTCTTCATCCATTATTTAACGTTTGTTAATATCAGTGAAGCTTTGAATATCTGAACATTCTCCCCCATAATACGCGGTCCAAATCGCCCCCAATATAAGGCCTCTCTCCTCCTTTTAGGGTTTCCAACGCCCCTCTCCCTTCTCCACATTCCACGCTCCACCGGCAATCACCTCCAATTCTGTTCAATTTCTCTGCTACTGATTTATTGATTTCTCAATTTTGAGTTTTATCGGCATCTCTTTTGCGATTCAGCTGCCTTCGATTTTGTTTTCTGGTGAATGAGTGAGATTCGGATTCTTATACTTCTGCAATTTTGTGTTTTCTATCTGGTTTTGATATTTTTCATTCAATTTGAATTGAATTGCGGTTTCGAATAGGGAAAAAGAGAGTGTGAAATTTCAATTGGGGGAAATCGGAGATGCATTCCTGACGGTTTCAATTTGATAATCTGACATTTGTGTTACAATTAATTGAAGAAATGCCGTCAACAGATCTTCAGGAATCATCCTCATCCCCATCCCCATCCACCTTCAGCTTCTCGATCCTGAGCCGCCGCCGCGATCAGGTCCACTCGACGGATTCCCCGCTCGAATCCAACGGCCAGGAATCCGAATCGGAAGCCTTCCAGCGCACGGTGGCGGAGCGCTTCCAAGACGTGGCGGCGGCGCCCTCGGAGGAGCTACTCTCGATCCCATGGATCCATAAGCTTCTGGAGACATTCCTGAGCGTCCATGAAGAATTCAAAGCGATCGTCTTCAACAACAGGAGCAGCCTCGCGAAACCCCCCATGGACAAGCACATTAACGATTTCTTCGATCGCAGCGTCAAAGCCCTCGACGTCTGCAACGCCATCCGCGACGGAATCGAGCACATTCGCCACTGGCAGAAGCAGCTCGAGATCGTCCTCTCCGCCCTCGACAGCAACCAGCGCAGCATCGGCGAAGGCCAGTTCCGCCGCGCCAAGAAGGCCTTGATCGACCTCACCATCGCAATGCTCGACGACAGAGACTCCAGCGCCACCGTCTCCCACCGCAACCGCTCCTTTGGCCGCCAGAGCAACCACCAGCCCCGCTCCATGGCCAACTTCCGGTCCCTATCTTGGAGCGTCTCCCGGACCTGGTCGGCCGCGAGACAGCTGCAGGCGATCAGCAGCAACCTGGCTCCACCCCGTGGCAACGAGACCTCCGCCACCAATGGCCTCAATGTGGGCGTCTTCGCCATGAGCTACGTCCTTTTATTCGTGATGTGGACGCTCGTTGCAGCCATACCTTGCCAGGACAGGGGCCTCCCCACGCAGGTCTTCATGAGGCAGTTTGCGTGGGCGGCCCCCATAGGCTCCCTCTACGAGCGGATCATGGAGGAGTCGAAGAGGAGGGACCGGAGGAACAGCTGTGGATTGATGAGGGAGATTTATGAGATTGAGAAATGTGTGAGGCTTATGAATGAGCTGACTGACTGTGTCGAATTCCCATTGACGGAGGAGAGGGAGAGGCAGGTGAAGGAGAGGGTTCAGGAGATCGGGAAGATATACGAGGCGATCAAGGAGGGTTTGGATCCGTTGGAGCGCCTCGTGAGGGATGTGTTTCGGAGGATTGTGAGGAGCAGGACCGAGGGGCTCGACTCCATAGCCCGAGCTAACGCTCCGGAGTGATCATCAAGTTTGGAAGGGAGATCAACAGTCGTTTGTATGTATTAGAGAAATGTGATTATGTATTAGATGGGAGGCATCTTGTGTTTTTCATTGTTCTTGTTTTGTTTGAGGGTATATTTGAGCTTCACATTGTACCAATTTTGTGTATATTCAGACAGGAAGTTGCAAGTTTTGGGAAGTTGATATTGAGACAGAGGAAAGTGGAGATGAGTTGTTGTCATGAATCTCAATGTTGATTTTGCTAAAGACGAAGAGTCGTATTGAAAAAGACATGAATCAGTAATAATCTCTTTACTTGGCATAGTTTTGTGCCAATTATTTAGTGATTTACCAGCATTTACATATTTGAATCTTGTTTGCCTGCACGTGTTCCTTAACATGATTTTGGAATAAGATTGAAATGCAAAAATTTTGTAGAATAAAATAAAATTGGTAAAATATTTTTAAGTATGTCTGTAAAGGCTGTAATGTAATGAATGGGTTTATTGAATCAAAGAAGCATATATTTTGCAGTTAAAAAAGCTGTACCGATATATTGGGATATTTGGAACTTGGTTATTAGAAAGAGAGAGGGAAATTCCTCCGTAAATAGGATACGTGAATGGTATTTAAACTTTAAAAATATCGTAGGTAATCCATGAACTAAGGTGTAATCACATTTTTTTTATACTTGTTCACTATTATTCATCACAGTTTAAACTACGTGCAACAATCATTGCACGTATCTTTATTATACGTGAATGGTATTTAAACTTTAAAAATAACGTAAATGGTATTTAAACTTTATTATACGCAAATGGTATTTAAACTTTAAAAATATCGTAGGTAATCCATGAACTAAGGTGTAATCACATTTTTTTTATACTTGTTCACTATTATTCATCATAGTTTTGCACCAAAAATGCTCCCCAAGGCATGAAGGACAATTTTAGACTTTCATATCTAAGTAATGGATTCGATATTTTTTTCTCTCTCGCCCGTCCCTATAAACAAAATTTAATTCAGGTTGAATTAATAAAATTTTATGAGAGAATAATTTAGGTCATTAGTTGGTTACTGAGTATAAAAATAAAATAAAGGTGAAAAGCTAGTTTATAGGCCCAAGACTAATTCAAAATTTGAAGCCCATATATTTCCTAACATAGGAAAGTAGTTGGTCTCCCTCCGTTCCACAATCAGTATAAAAGATAATATTTTAAAATCTTAATTTTATTTATTACACAATTATAAAAGATCATATTTTAAAATTTTAATTTTATTTATGTAGTATATTATAAAAAAGTGATTGAGCCTAGCCAAACAAAGTACTTTAGTCCAACTAACACCAAACTTAATTTTAAGGGTTCGTTTGCTTCTATGGAAAGTCTAGGATAGAGCTTGTTTTCTAGCTTTTTTTCTGTGTTTGCTACTCTTTTTGACTTCCTCACAGGACCGGGATACATGTACAACTAACATAATTACAGCTAATACAAAACTTAATTCTAAAGCAAATTAAGAAAAAACAACATTTTCTAAATTATTTAACTAAATAGATATATTGATATTCTCCTATTGATTTTCTTCCTCCGCAGTCTCTCTTGACTTGCCTGCTTTGACTCATCCTAAATGAATTAGAGAATAAGTTTGTTGACCTTCTCTTCTATCCTTTGTCTCTCTTTCTCTTCATATTTCATCCGTTCTTCTTCCTCCCACTCCTTCATCTTTCGATAATGGAGGATCGAAAGACCAAGGAGGTGGAGGAAGAAGAGAGAAATATGATAGAAGAGAAAGAGAAAAGAGAAACAAAATCACAATCCTTATCATGTTTCTTAGTATCAGTGGCAAACGGAATTAAGAACATGGGGGGATGATTGTACCCAAAACTATGAATAGCCTAGTGGTAAATTGCTCCCTTGTGCAAGGCGTGAGATTGATTCCTTATAGCGCCTTTTTGGCCTTATTATTTGTTCTCATGTTTGTTGTTACACATAAATTATGCTCATATTTGAAATTTTATAAAAAAGATATATATTTTGTTTTATTTTGAACATTGAAAACTGTTTTAAGCTAAAATAAACTTTCTACCTCGTCTTGCAGAGAGATAGATGGATACCTCGACTCGACTTGAAGAAGACTAAAGTTTGCATCTTGAGCGCAAGAGGATGTTCATTGAAGAAGACTAAAGTTTGCATCTTGAGTGCAAGAGGATGTTCATTGAAGAAGACTATATAGTTTGCATCTTGAGCGCTTAGAGGATGTCCAAAGCAGTCCTCGGCGCTTGCGGTCTTGTTTAACGCTATGTTGCCTTCCCTTAAGATGCTGCTCAAACGAGTCTTGGTTCATGCAAGAAACTACGCACACCACACAGATTATAGGCGCTTTCGACGATTTCTGCCCACCCCTATATTATTTGTTATCATGTTTGTTGTTACACATAAAAAGACTATATGGTTGGAAATTATGCTTATATTTGAAATTTTATAGAAAAGATGATATATTTTGTTTTATTTTGCACTATATGCTACATCCCTTATTGATTCTTTATCAGGAAAATGATTGAGATTCAATTGCAAGACAACAGCTTTGTCGTGGATGGGTACAATTTGATATTTAACAGGAGGAGTGAAGTAAGGTTTGTTGCAGGGATTGCAGAGCTTCATAAGCCATACTAGTGTACGCAGCCAATTTGTTAAACTAAAATGATGATGGCTTGAGATTCGTGCCACCAATCTTCCACTAGTAATGATTAGAAAAAGTTATGAAAATGTGGGATCCATTGTTAAAAGTGGAAAAAGTAAATAAATCTACAATAATTCTGTTTTTACCGGTACACAGTTCAATTCGAGAAACGTTCTGAACTGATGCTCTACTTCTTTACAATACAAATATACTGTTGGAATCTATGCCGATCAATGGACTTTGACCAAATTATAATTTCAACGAGACATTTAATTTTGTGAAATTAAATGATATAGCGTCGATCTATGTTCGGAGTAGATGACCGTGGTATATTCATTTTCTCAAATCCGATTCCCGGAGAGTGAGAAATAATGGATTAAAGTTGTGAAAAATTGCAAACTTAATGAGTTATAAGAGAAGCTTAGGGAATAATTAAGAGAGTTAATTATCCACATTGGAAGTTACAACCTTATTAAACTAGTATTTAATAAAAAAGATTATTGCATGTAATAATTATAGTGGACTAAGATGGGCTGTAAGAGCCCACACGCGCGCACACGCGCCGCCCGCCCCGCTGCGAGCCTCGAGCCCGAGCCCTTGGACTTGGACTTGGACTTGGATCTTGGCAGTGGTAAGCCAACGTGGCTGACACATGACAGTCCACGTCATGATCAAATCTAGAAGCTTCTAGATCCAGTCTCTCAGCTCTGTAACGTTTTGTAACGCTTCGTAACATTGATGACAGCCATCATGGCTGTTGACCCCCTGCAGTGGACCGAGCCTATAAATAGGCTAGCCATTCCATGCATTCCACACATATCAAACACTAGAAAGCATTTTGCATCATAAGCTCTCTCCCTCTCTACATTGTTTTTCTGTCGAAAGCTCTGCCCTCTCCTACATCCAGTTCACCGGAGCTCTGCTGATAGCGGTGCTGCTTCACCAGAGACGTAGCCGTTTTATCTTTGGGGACGAAACGCCAATCCGAAGAGAACTACGGGGCGTATCTTGTCTTGCGGAAAGAAGCCTCCTCGACTCGGCTAATTCCTTCACGGTCTATTTGTTTCGATCTTTTTTCAAGTTGTAATTTCAGTTTTCCACTTGTATTTCTTCTTGGGTTGTATTACGCCCGACTAGTGTTTATCTCTTGTTATTCCATAAAACCAACAATCGCTAGACGAGATAACTTGCCTTTGAAGGAATTTTGACATAACTGAACCTAAAACTTTCGAAACTTAACACCTTTTCTTGGAGATGTCGACTGAATCAAATACCGTGGCTGCCACCACTCCGGCCACCACCACCGCCATCATTTCATCCACTATGGCATCCACCACGATGATGCCAACTCCCGGCTTATATCCATCTTCATCAACAACCCCTTGGGTAACACCCATGGGCTCACTGGTGGATCCACCTCGAGTGGGTTGGTTGGCTCCACTTTTAGTGGGTCCATCAGATCCTTTAATGGATCGAGTGTTGGGGCCTTCGGGTCTCACACGAATGCTGGGACCTTCGAGTCTCACGCGACTGTTGGGGCCTTCGGGTCTCATGCGAGTGTTGGAACCTTCGGGTTCAACACGGGTATTGGCTCCTTCGGGACCAGTGTGACCATGACGGGCTCTATGCTCAACATGAATGGTAGGGGCCCTAGGCCCAACCATGTTGTTGGCTCCTTCGGGGGCAACATGAATGGTTCCTTCCAAGGACCAAGTGCGGCACCTTTGGCACCTAGAATGATGCCACCCGCGCCAAGTGATCAAGAGACGAGGCTCGAGATCTTGGCGGACTATGAAGCATGGCGCAAAGGAGATTATCTTAAAAATTTTATTTTAAGTGCATTAGATGATAGTTTGTACAATGTATACTCCCTTGTAACCACATCCAAAGAGATGTGGGAAAGCCTAGAGAAGAAATACAGTATCGATAATGGTGCAGGTACTGAACATGTTGTAGTATCCAAATTTACGGACTACAAGATGGTCGACTCTAGACCGGTCATGGAACAAGTTCAAGAGTTCCAAATGATCATCCACGGACTCGTGGCTGAAGGGATGATTTTGCCCGACAACTTTATACGGTGCATACTCATCGAGAAGCTTCCTCTTAGCTGGAAGGATTTCAAGCACTATCTCAAGCACAAGCGAAAGAAGATGAGTCTTGAAGACTTGATGGTGAAGTTCTGTACAGAGCCTTTGGGCCTATACCCTCTTTGCGGGATGCATATAATAGAAGTGGTGCATGAGCTATTCGTAGAGTCTTTAAGATGTAGATCATGCCAACTAACACTTACACGGTGATAGTTTTGGAGGACTTGTGGAAGAAAATGCCATCTTAAGATAGGAGTAGGGAAGTAGTCCAAAACAGAAAGAAGGGTCTTCTCTTGCCCGACCTGTCTTACACAAAAATCCCTCACCAAACTATGCAGCCTGCAACTTTTGATTTTTCCATCACTTTTCCGGCTAGTGACCAAAACTAGACTTTGCTTGATCATATCCTCCAAGCACTCCTCTGCCACCATTTCTTCGCTTTCAGATTCATTTCGCCATTCCATAAAGCCCTCAGCCACCCAAAGTTTGATGAGTTCAGAAGCATGGATCTCATAATCTTGAGGGAAGCCTGCCATATACAAGAAACACTTCCTCAAATGTGTAGGCAAGATGTTGTAACTGAAAGATAATATTGATCCCAGTTGCCCATCATTTACTTCAATTTGCTGCCACAACTTGGGAGTTCTCGGAATTTTGGATAAAAGTTCTGCCACAGTAACAATTGAGAGGGGCAGCCCTCCACATCCTTTCACAATTTTTTCCCCAACACTTTGTAGCTCATTGGGACAGTCTTGATCTCTGAAAACCTTGCGGTGGAACAAATGCCAACTTTGTTCGTCATCCAAGAAATGCATTATATGAATGTTCCACGAAACATAAGTAGCCACATCCAAAAGCCTTGTGGTTAATATGATCCGGCCTCCATTATTATTGTCTGGAAATAGCCTCTTCACGTGATCCCAAGCTTCCACACTCCAGATGTCGTCCATTACTATGAGATACCTTCTCCCTGATAAGATTTTGTAAATTTTAAGCTTCTCTGCTTCCATTCCTTCCATCGAATCCCTTCCAACTGGATCTACTTTTCCATTGAACGAAGCTAGTAATTGTAAGAGAATACTTGGTAAACTATAATCTTGTGATACTGTGACCCAAGCTTGAATATCAAAATGGTTTGTGATACTGTGAGAGAATACTTGGTAAACTATAATCTTGTGATACTGTAAACATAGGTCTTGATGATGATGCAACAGCAGCAGAATCATTGAGAGCACCATCAAAACCAGCCGCAGCATCTTTGGTCGTGAGTGGAGGTGAATCACTCGGATCTTCATCTGCTAATTCTCTGCCAATTTTGTCTGCTAATCTCCTCAACCTGTTTGCAATTGCATATATTGCAAGCAGCTCAACTGGGAGATGTTCAACTTGACTCTTGAGTGCAGATCTTAATGATGAACCAACAGCAGAAGAATCAGTGACTGAGTCGCCCTTGCTGTTGCAGTAGTCAACCACATATCCAACAGTTGGGTCGAGCTCCTCAGCCAATTGCCCCAACTGATCTGAAAGTCTGACAGTTGGGTCTATGGATCCAAAATCAGATATATTTTGTGTGAAGAAGAGAGAGTGAATAATCTCTTCAGTTGCATTTGCTACTCCCTTATTGTTTCTTCATCTGGAAATCGTTTGAGATTAAACTGTAACACAACAGGTTTGTGGTGGATGGATACAATCTGTTGCTTAACAGCAGGAATGATGACATGATCATCGTGGCATTGAAGGATTAGGAGTAAGGTTTGTTGCAGGGACTCCACAGCTTCATAAGCCATATCAAGTTTTATCAAAGTAACTGCTTATCAGTTTGGATCGGAATTAGCAATCCCATTCCCTCCCATTATTGGGATACAATTATACAAATGAAAACGGACAAAATATTTTAATATGTAATGGAGTACTTAATATTGATAGTATCGTAAGACCAACTAACCTGTCTCCAGCAAATAATGTACCACTAAGATCAGCATATGCGAGAGAGAGAGATCGCCGCTGGATTGATTATATGGGGAAGACTCTCCCATTTCTGCCGTTTTTTTCAAACTACGCATTATAATATAAGAGCATCCGCAATGGTCGGCTAGCGACCGGCTAGCCGATTCGTCGCGCTGGCCGATCGGCTAGCCGAACCATTGCAATCGGCCAGCGCAAAATCGGCGAGCGGATCGGCGTGGGCTCGCCGATCGCTCGTCGCTGGCCGAAACGCTAGCCGATCGGCTAGCCGCCATTGTGGAGGCCCGATCGGCCAGCGCCGATTTTCGATTTTTTTTTTTTTTTTTTAAAAAACCTATATAAACGCGATTTTCGTTTCATTTCATTTGCACCACTTGTTTTAACTCTCTCTCTCTAACTTTCTGTACAAGAGCATCATCGAGTGATGGATCACAACAACGAGTCCAGTCCGGCGACGAGCGGCTCTCAGACTCCCACAGTACCCGTGGGATCTGGATGGGGGCAGATGGGCCCGGGATTTAACATCCCTTGGAATCAGATGATGAGGATGATGGCTGGTGCGCCGCGGGGGGGGGGGGGGGGTGATGGGGGGGAACCAGGGGGGTATGCCGGGGGGGATGCCGGGCGGCGGGCAGGGGAGCGGCGGGCAGTCAGCGCCCGGGTGGGGGGGTATGCTCCAGATGCAGCAGCAGATGATGCTGCAGCAGATGATGGGGATGATGTGGCCGGGGGGATACCGGGGGGGATGCTGCACGGCATGTATCCCGGGATGCCGGGGGGGGGGGTGTGCAGGGGTCACCGGGAGGGGACGCGGTATATCGGCCCTCGCTTGATTTTTTGACGGCTTCGTCTCACACGTCGACCCCGGTGGAGACGCAGTTCTCTGGCGATGACCTTCTGTCATTGCATGATATGGGGATCGATCTCGAGGTCGATGATACTCCCGTTCGAGCGACGCCGGCCGCGCCGAGGAAGAAGACGAGGGGGAAGGGAAAGGGCTAGGCGGTCGGCGAGTCATCGCAGCCCACTGCCACCGGCCGGAGGAAGTGGACGGATGATGAGTACGCCGCGGTGGCCAAGAGGTGGTTGGAGGTGTGCGACGATCCACTGGTTGCGAACAACCAGCGGGTCGTCAACATGTGGGCGAAGATCAGTGCTGCTTATAAGAGGCACTGCCCGCACGGGAAGGACTTCAGCAACGAGGAGGTCCGGAAGGGGTGGGAGCGCACCAGGGCCGCAGTGGGCCGTTTTGCGAATTTGTACGCCAACGCCCTCCGTCAGCTCAAAAGTGGGCAGACTGAGGACGACGCCCGGAGGATAGCTGCGAGTCAGTTCCCCTTGGAGGGGAAGTATAAGGAGTTCACCTTCTGGGAGTGCTTCTTGTTGCTGAAGGACTCGGAGAAGTTCCGGGCGGGGTGCGACGCTGGGTGGCCGAAGAAGCAGCGACTTAACTATAGCGGCGACTACAGCGGCAGCAGCGGCGGATCCCACGACCTCCCCCCGGATGCTGAGGAGTTTCCATCCCCTCCTTCATTTACTGGTCGCCCCCGCCCGGTTGGACAGAAGCGGGCGCAGCGGGCTGCGAGGGGCGGATCCCCCCTATCGCCCCGCGAGGTCCAGTCCTCCGCCCTCCCAACCGCCCCACTCGAGTACACTCTCCATTCGCGTAACCAAACGCGGGCTCAGATGTTACAGGTCTTCCGAGAGTGGAAGAACGCCACTGACTCCACGGAGAAGAGGATTCTTTTCGAGATGCTCGAGAGCATGCGTGCTGATTTAGAGATCGCGAGGTCACGGCTGGGGGGTTCCGACGTGGGCTCAGATACCACGGGTGGCGGCAGCGGCGGCGGCGACGAGGAGGGCGACGGCGACGGCGATGAGGAGTAGAGAGTGGCGGGGCTCGGGTGTTGAAGCCCTTTTTTAAAAAAAAAAAAATCATGAACTTTTTTTTTAAAATCTTTGTACTTTTTTTTAATGGAATGGATTATTTTTCCCGTATATGTGTCGTAAATTTAATTCCGTATATCGCAATTTTAATTCCGTAAATGTAGTATATTTTGAATTGTTTTTATTGCGGCTGGCCTATGGCTGGCCTAAATCTGACGTGGCATGTGGTTTTTTTAGTGTTGCTGACGTGGCAGAGGAGAGAATGGCTGGTCTATGGCTGACCTATTAACCATTGCGGATGCTCTAAATGTTTATTTTTGGAATAATTATTGTGTTTTTTCCTTTTTACTATACGTTGGCATCTTCACCATGTCACCACCGGTCATCGCTACTAAAGTCTCTACACTCAGCAGAACCACCACCTCAACTCTCCCGACCCGAAATCACCTCGATATCGCGCCTCTTCTCAATCGGCATCTGTACTTGTCATTTTCTCTATTTCATTCGACACATTTCTCACAAACATACACGTATGCTTCAATTGTATGTCAATTTTTTTTTTGTTTTTCAACTGCGATTAGCAGGACCCAAGGAGTGGCTTAAGGAGCAGAAGAAGAAGTCGTTTAAATTTCTGTTAGCTCCGGTTGATGCCTCACGCAACATCCTCCACTCCGCCTACCTTTTGCTCACTACCTTTTTTTTCTCAATTATCTTTTCTGCTAATGCCTATTTAGTTCATTATCTTTTCTGCTCAATTTTCTATTTCTCTAATAATACGAATTGTGATTTTAACTGATGTAGTGAAAAGTGAAGGTGAATTGGCCGAGGTTCAGAATTTGTTAGTTTCTGCAGCTAGAGATTGTGTTCCTCGTGATACAAGTTCTTTCGTTGAATTACAAGCCAATACTGGAGTAGAGGTATTACATTATTTGCTTGCGCTTTTCCTTGTCATTTGTTTCGCCTATTGGATTCTGAGAAATTAGGCTGAAAATTGTAGCAGATCAACTGTTTGAGAAAATGGTTAAGTAGAGTTTAACTTGCTCTTGTTCAGTTGAAACAGTTCATCCTGTCATTAGTTTGATTAAATGATTAAGTGGGGCTGGAATTTCTTGTCATTGCTGAATCCTCATTTGAGCTAATTCAGCCCATGTTAATCTGAATTAGTCTTCCTGAACAAGATGTCATGTTTTCGATCAAATTTTGTTTAGCTTCAGCCTAAGCTGGAAAACCAGAGGTTTTAGCTAGTATTTATGCGTTATGTGAATACATGAGGTGTGCCAGTAATTGTTTCCTGGAAATAGTAGGATTAACATGACATTTAGACGTGAACTTCGAAAATAGTCTCCATGCTATCAAACTCATTACTGGAAATTTTCAAGTAGGATTTATTCTGCATTTCTGAAGCACTCTTCATAGAGCTAAATTAGTGACGACAAAGTAGATCAATGATGCAAATGGATAAGGGGAAGTAATATGTTAATTTACTTGATTTTGAAGAGTTTGAAATTAACTTCCAGAGTCTAAATTCTACATTTAGGTCTGCACATTCCGGTTGATTGTGAAAAATGCAGCGTCCTTGCTTGACGACAACGACCCCCTCAAATTAGAAGCTGAATCCAAGCTCAATGATCTCCTAAGGTATGTTTACTTGGTTAGTCAATGGGTCTTGCTTAATGTTGATGCTACAAATCATGTGATCCTATGTAATATGCTTAGAAGACAACAAGCTGCACGTTGATAATCTAGTATCAGCAAATTCATTCTAATGTTTTTCTTGCTGACTGCAGATCATTTTCTTCTCTTAGTGGCATGGCTCAGGAAGAAAGTGTTCGACTTACTTTGAACAGGTTCAATAACCAACTGATTCGATAATCTACCATGCCCCCTTAACTAGCACTCAAATTAATGCCACTAACCAACTTCTCACGTAATCATTTATATATATTTGACAGTGAATATGGTCTGTTCATCTATTGTGCAGGAAGCAAAGAGTTGTAGATGCACTTAAGGATACCATATCTTCACTAAACAACTTTGAGCAGGGTATCAAGGACTGTCTCCAAGTTTGATCATTCCACCTCTTGCTAAATGTTCTTAGCACGACTTCTTTTCAATGTAAACTAGTACATCCAGGTGGTTTGTTTACAATTTTAACACCAACACTGTCTATTGCAATAGTTATGTACTGTTTTAAATATCAGCAAAATGTAGCTTGGGCATATGGACAACCAAATCAAGGTAAAGTAACTAATTAAGCACCAGTAGTTTGTTTTAGTTGATTAACCTCGAATAGAAGATGACAGAACCAAGTTTGATCTCATAAAACCATCTTTTGTCTTCTATAGATTACTAGCAATATGTGATTGGAGTTATTAAGGGTGTTTATTCCATATTTGGCTATCATCTTAGAAATTGTTGTTGTGCCAGCTTACTTGATCTTATGGAAAGAATTTATCCAGTTGAAAGTCGTGTGCCACTTGCGGAGTCTGCAGTAAATTTAGTCATTCATTTTGATTATACTGACGGTCACCGCTAAGATGCTACAAATTGAAGCCAAGGAAACTCATCAAAAAGTACAGGTAAAAAAAAGATTAAGAGCAGTGTTTGGTTATCTATTCTAGGAAATGATGCTTTTGGCTTTAAATACTCTACATAACTGTTGATGTATTAAAACGTTATCACATGCTAGCGAATATGAGGCCAAGAACCTAGTTGGGAACAAGGAGTTCCTGATTATAATGCAAATTGCTAATACCAGATCTTCTGACAGAGCTAGAACTGCAATTTCATCACTGACTAAGCCTGTAAATAATACTAGCAAGAAATGGTGCCTATTCATATACTATAAAGTGAAACTCTGATACGTATAGCTTATTACAACAGGAACTCATGAGCTCATTTGATTGGGCGAACCAGAAGCTTGTAACAAATACAAGTGACCGCAGGGTGTGCCATCATCTGGGTGAGTTTGAATTGATCTAGGCAAGCCGCGTAGCTTGTTGAACAGATTCAGTGGATCCTGCAATAATCCGAAATGGGCATCTGAATCGCCAATCTGTGAGAGCGTAACATCAGCAAAACCTAGAGATGGAAGTAGTTCATCTGGCCAGTCACAATAGAAAAGGAAGGTGGAGCTGGATAATGCCGTTGCCTGTTTATTCATGAAGTCGGCTAACAGCACAGTCTTGGTAAGATTGCATTTTTCTGCAATGATTTTAAGTACTTTCATGGCATTGGTTTGCGAGAGATAGTACAGGATTCCCTCCAAGATCCAGACTGTACTCTTGCTTGGCTGAAATCCTGATGTTTCGAGCTTTTCAAGCCAGTCATCTTCCGTTAGGTCAGCTGCTACTCTAGTCAATGACATTGCTGTAACGATTGGATGATGATGCTTGTCTCTTGAAGTTGCTGCTGCCTCCAGAATAGTGGCTTTTGCGTGCAGAACCTCAGGAAAATCAACCTCAAAAACGCTGCTTTCTTTCAAACAGCTTAGGCGGTGCGATCTTACATCCATACCTGCAGGTAGACAAAATATCTTTTTTAAAAAATGAAGTGCCTGTTTCTATTTCTCACTTCTTGTATTAGTTAGAAATACATCAAAAAATTGTGTGTTTGTGACATTTTAAAGGGAAATGGTTTCTCAAATTTTTTTAAACTTCTAAGGTAAGTACAGAGTGAATATATTTCTTTGGCAAAGTATTATATACGGAGTACATATTTTGGAGATTCATTTATACAATACTGCAATCTATGTTTAATGTATTGTCATTTTCTTATTTGAACGAAAAGCAAAAAAAAAAAAAAAGGTTTTGAGCATTGTCACATACCTGCACCTAGGAGAACAACCTGTGCCCCTCCCCCATCATGTGAGCTCAGAGCCGCCTCAAGCTTTGAATCGAACCAAAGCGTCCTAACAGCAAGAATAACCCCAGAAATCTCCCTGGCATTGTTAAGCCGGTCTTTCTTGATCTTCTCATAACGAGACAATTAAATTATAAGTAAAATAGTGGAGAACTACATTTGTACCATTATAGTTGAGGAGTTTTATGTGGTGAAGGATATTTATAAATTCTCCGCATAAGTTAAGAAATACTCATATTACTTTATCTGCTTGTGAAAAGTATGAACATTTAGTTTGGCACGGGTTTTAATAGTATATATTTGATAGAGCAAGATAGTGTTAATGGAAAATGAACTCCACGTCATTAGTAGTGTAGTATAATGTAATATAAAAATTGGTGTAGTATGATGTAATATAAAAATTGTAAATAAAATTATGTATAGAAGTAAAGTGTTGTTTAACTATTCTAAAATTAGAAAGTACATGGTAGTACTTTTTTTAGGGATGGGGTAATAAGAAAATAGTTCATATTTTTCGCGAATTGATTGAGTAATAAAGTGGAAGAGATACATAAAATAAATGAAAAGACAGGGAGTAATATGTTACCGGTACTAGTTTTATTTTATGTTTCAATCTCAAATAAAGGTTAAAAAAGAGAGAAATACTCCATATTTTAGACAAATTAAATACTAACCACTAGTAAATGAATCCATATTTGTATGAACAGAAATTGTGGCAAGTCACTGGAACACAAGATGATAATAGTAGTTTGTAAATGAAATCAATTTCAACGGTAAAATTACCATTTGAACAATACCAATTTATAGCAACGATCTGCTGGGTGGTGAAATTAATAAACACAGTTGAGCAGTAGAAGATGACTAATGTAGCTCTGGGACGGGCCGAGCTTTTCGTTTATCTTACCTACGAAACGATGGATTTCATCCATGATAAATCGCTTAAGTACCGAAAGATGGGTTTCGTCCATGATTAATTTTATCATGGGATAAACTCAACTAGTACTAATTAAAGTTCATAACAACTAAGGCGATTTAAAGCATAACTTCCACAGCTAGTACTATCTTTTTATACAAATGAGACCACTTTAGTCAATTTCACCACACCAGAGGAAATAAACGACTCCAACTTCATGTACACCAAAGTTTACTTAGTAGATTTTTTGTGGACTCGTGCCTCAATCCGAAAAAAAAACTGGCTACCCCTTCATCCTCTCGCTAGATCTTCATCCTCGTCATCATCATCTTCGTAATCTTCTTCACTGATCATGTCCTCGTCCTCTATCTCTTCATCCTCTTCATCTTCCACAAGTCTGTCCTTCAACCCCGTGCTCAATATCACAGTTTCCCCCCTGGACTTCTCCATATCCTTCCGGAGCTTCTCCATGTTCTCTTTTTTGCGTTCTTCTTCTAATCGCTCCTTCTCTGCTCGTCTCTTGTCAAGATCAGCCCTGAAAAAAAGTGATTAGGGTGAAGCACGGAAATATTTACCAGCATATGAAATGGTTTGGGTTGGTAGATTAAGAAGTACCTGTACGTTTCCATGTACTCTTCTGCACTGGCTTCAATAGTCTTAAAGAAGGCATCCATCCCTGAACCAGTGATTGCAGACACTCCAACTGATCTCAGATGACTATAGAACTCCTCCAGTGATAGGGAGAGACTACGGGTCAGGGTCGATGTATAAGAATGATCGGAATCTAGTGCCGCGTGAAATACCTCAAAATCTTTCATCCACTGCATTTACAGTCAAACATATAATAAGCCAAAGCTAGTGTACAAACTCAAACTTAAAAATAGAAAATATTAAGTGATGCCATATAGTGGAATACTTCAGTTGTCGGGAAGGGAAAACATGAAGGTAGAAACAACAGGGTAGCCATAAGCAATTCTAAGGTGCAAATATACAGGCCTGAAATAAGTTAAAGAGGAATGCAGCGGTGTGTGCATGGAAAGGAGTAAGGGCAGATAACACGTAAGATATACCTCCAATGCGAACTCATGTTGTGCCACATCTGTCTTGTTGAACACCAAAACCAGTGGCAACCGTGTCTTGTAGAGGATGCTACATGCATACAGCATATTGCTCATGAAGGTAGCTGGGCTAGCTGAACGTGGCGTATCAACAACATAAGCTATAACGGTGGGAAATGTTGACGCAAAAGCTTCTGTTATAATAGCTCCAGATGCAGACCAAGTGAAAATCTCGATTTGGCCGGGAGTGTCCACCAGCACATAGTCAAGCTCATCTGCTCGTCTCTCAATCATTGATATGACCTACAGTTCCAAATAAGCAATTAAAGCAACACCATCCCTCTCCTAATTGAAGATTTGATAACCAAAATTACAGTGCATAGCAAACTGCATTTGCTAAATACTGAAATCAACAAAATAGACCATTATAGGAATTTTATCACTTTAATGGTGCCGTTGACTAAGCAGACACTTTGTATTCAGTATTCACCAATCACCGCAGAGCAAGCTGGTTTAAACTTCATTGGAAACTCATGAGTTTGTTAATTGAGCTTTACTTGGCTGAATTAAGGTTTCTGATTAAGTCACGATGTATGGAATCTATTGCATGAATGTTCTCACACTAACCCCTAGGACACATTTTAGCATGCATGGGCTGGCAATTGCCTAAACTGAGCTGAGTTCAAGCATCGATGAAAACCTGGAAGAAACTCCGAGGCCTTTGATGGATATTGACTCAAGTAGGTCAAGAACACAGCAAAACAAAATGAAATAAAAGTCACATGGTAGGGATGTTCATAGATTCAAATAATTTGATTGCACTTCTGTAAACATTCCCAATGTTAAGACCTATTCAAATTGATCACTTTTCTCAAATGACTTCATCTAAAATCAGAAGTACAGTGGAAGGACATGTAGCAATCACTTCCATATATCATATATGCCTACAGTAAGCTTACCAATGCAATAATTTACATTATCAACACATACCATACAAGTTTTCTGATGAGATCTAAAGGCAATAGTTGAACTGATGCAAGATTCAGTGAGCAAGAGAAACTAACAAATAATTGGTACAGCCAATAAATTTTAATCAAACAAATATTGCTTGTTTCAATTCACAAATAGCAAAGCCACTAAATACACAAGTTTGAGTTTTCAGAATAACTGCTTGCTAGACGAGCTGGTGAATGGTATCAAAAAAACTGGGTTGTAAAGAATAAGCTGTAGAAATTTATATTTTCATGTTAAGAACATCCCCTAAGGCATATTGTATACTGATTATCATAAGACATGTGGCGCAAAAGACCCACAGTTACAAGTTAAAACATTAAAGGAACTTCATGAAATTTTTACCTCGTCAAACTTTGTAGCAAACAGATTAAGTGAAGTCAAAATTCCTCCATTTGGCCCAAGATTGAACTGCTTCATGACATCCTTGTATCGAACAGTATCTCTGATGTCAATGTTCGCACCATAAGGAAGTGTCAGGATGGCAGGATCAAGATTCATAACATAGCCTCGAATGTTTGATGCCATAGTGTGGCTGACTAGCCGGTGAAGAAATGTAGTCTTTCCACATCCTAGACAATATGATGATGAATATTCAGAGTATAGTCGTGGTAGTGAAAGGAAAAGATAAATAGGTGAATGAGCGGATTTTTTCTTTACAAGCCATCTAATACCTGCCATTCCCACAACTATAATGATAACAGGTTTCTTCTTGAAGCTAGAGGATGGTTCTACAATATTCAGCTGCTCCATTGTTTTGGATATGTTGTCAGCAGCATCTTTAATCTTTTAAACACACAAATTGATCACATGTCATTTAACGAGTAAAGAATTAAGATATAGAGGATACAGATGAAGAATACACAGAATCACAAATAAAGTATTTACCTGTGTATCAACTGATGCAGCATTTTCAGGTGCTTTTGAGTCGATGTCCATATCTCGTGATTTTATAAAACTCTGAAGCTCAACCTAGAAGAAACATTGTTTAGGTCAGTGACGTAAACCACAACCTATACATAATTCTATCAAAGAGTCACAATATGCAAGATAAAAGCATCTTCATGCTCCCAATCCCACAAGATTGCTCACCATAAGACATAAAAATAAAATGAACCTAAAGGCAATCATGCGCCCAAAGAACAGCCACGATCACAATATAGTGCTAGCCACTGTACTGAGTATATGTTAGTAATAAGATGGAAGCCATCTACATATGCCAAAAACTAATTGAACTATCATCTATGAATTGTACAAAAAACGCATCACCAAAAATCAGCAAACAGAAGGGGACTCAAACCTAAAAATGCATTTGAAGAATACTTTTCCAGTCCTGTTTGAGCTCAGCTTATCAAAAACTTGAGAACACATAACTCGAGCTCAAGTAACCGTTCCCAGAAAAAAAGAAATTACAGACCGAGAACTTCACATGAACCAAAGCAACGCTATTCAACTCATACAGGTGTTGAAATTAAGTCAGAACACGGAAATCATCTGTTCCAATCCTTTCTGAAATGCATAAACCCTATAAAAAATGACCTGATTTTAGGGCATTTTTGTGGAAGCGAAAACCAACCTTAACCGAGGAGCGGTGGCCAACGAGTCGAAAGCGTTCCTAGAATGCAAGGGAGGAAAAGAGCTGAGGATAAGCGGAACCGGCGAGGTGTGGCGGCCGCGGCGGGATGAAGCGGCAGCGGAGCGTGTGGGGAAGAAGGGTTCTTTCAATTATGTGGTGTTTGGGGGTTTTGGAGGCTTTCTATTCTTTTTATAGTATAAAAAAAGTGTTAGCCTCTACTATGGGAAATTGGTCTCTAAAACCATGAACTTTGCTTAAAATTTGGTATTTCCCATGAACTTTGAAATTGGTATATAATATCACGAACTTTGCATTTTGTTTGGTATTTCCCACGGCATGTTTATTGCTATATTTGACTAACTTACGAGGCTTTTTTATCATACTTGACACAATTAAATCAACGTAGTTTTCAACGTGACTTTTTATGCTACGTGTTATGAACTTAAAAAGTGGTTTCAAATATTATAAAACATATCAAGGTTGCCTATATTAAATAAGATTTTGATGAAAATATCTTATTTGAGTGAGTTTGGGAAATACCAAACAAAATGCAAAGTTTGTGATATTATATACCAATTTCAAAGTTCATGGGAAATACCAAATTTTAGGCAAAGTTCATGATTTTAGAGACCAATTTCCCTAAGTGTATTTGTAGGAGTATTTACTATTTAAGAACCTACATTTTAAATAGTGAAAAATTTTCAAGTAATAACACTAAAAGTAATCTATTCTTTATCTAGTAGTATTTGTTTCTACTCCTATTTCATAGGAGTACTATATTTTAGATTTAACCCATTCTTTCATCTAAGAGCCTCAATTATTATCTAGGAGTAATAATTTTTTCTACTCTTATTTCATTAGTATATTTTAGATTTATTCCATTCGAAGAGTATCAATATTATCTAGTAATTTTTTTCTAGTCTTATTCCATAAATACATTTTTTTCTAGTTTTATTCCAATTTTCTGTCTAATACTATGTTTTTTTTTCTAGTTTTTATTCCATTCTTCCCCAGCCAATAATTATCAAATCATCTACTCACTTAGCTTATGCTCATCTCTTATATCAACCCAAAAAAGTATATTCTGTTACCATTCGTCATATGTTTATATAGTACTTATATTTTTTTTTATTACATGTTTCTAGTTAAATACGGGTAAAATTTGATGATTAATTTATATCAAAATGGGCATAATGTTGGAATAAAATTCATCTTTAAATATTAATCCGTGTCCAACTGTTTTTGAATGCATTATTTACTTGGTTTAATTAAAAAGCAACTTGTTATGGATTATTATTGTGTAATATGTTTATAAAGTGAAAATAAGTCGAAACCAGATAAAGAAACTTGAACAAGATAATAATAATAATATGATACTCTGTATAATGGAACACATAAAACAATTAACAAGATAATATATTCGAAAAGGCCACACATCCAAAGATGCAACAAAATGACTTGCTTATCAAATGCAATTGATCAAATCAAAATTATATCAAGACACTCCATCACTTTTAAGCTAGATTTTAAATTCAGATGTGTATGGGTTACCCAAATATGAATTGAAATGGAATGCAGAGTGGAAGAACAATTTTAAGTTAGTTTTTATATTGTGGCTCAATTCTTGAACAAAACACATTCGCATGTAAGATGAATTCCATAATAATGTTGAATTTGTATTACACCCTACATAATGACTAATCAATAATTTAAAAAAAAATTGTTACAAATTATCCTAAGAAAATGATGAATCATCTATATAGCACAACAAAAAAATAAAAATAAAAAATCGGAGATTACCGGTGGGACGACTTACCCAAATTATTTGAGTTGTGGCTTGAACCTTATCTGAGGAGTGGGCTCGTTTTAATAAATTGTTGGTGAGGTAAGTTTTTTTTTTTTGGTAGTAAATTTATATCAAACTAACTATTATGCTCTTTTAAATCACTAACTTACAGACAGTTCACGTTTTATCCATGAATTTTAAAAATGGTGATTAATACTCTAATTTTGAGTTTGTAGATAATTCAGATTTTGTTAGTACTCAATTTCATTTCGGAATATATTAATCCAAAACCCGATTGACCCGACATATTGTCTCAAAACTCAAAAATATAGACTTAGGATTGACAATTTATAATCCGACAAAATTATAACTCAAATCACCCTTAATAAAAACCCAATAATCTAATATGATTGATCCGAACATCAAGGAATTAACCAGATTGATATCCCTAGTTCTTGTGACACTGGCATCGAAAAATTCTCAATTGTTATCAACAAATTACAATGACTTAGTCCCAAATGTCAAAATAGTAACCTCAATCACAATCTCGCCTCTCATAAAGCCATTTTAATCTCTTCAAAGACAACTACTATTATAATATCGCACCATGTAAACTACTATTTGTCTAGTTCTATATAGATTTGTGTTATCTAGGAGTAGTATATCATCTATATGCATCCCAGTTAAACCAAATCAGATTAAAGAAAAAAGTAAGAAGAAATAATTGGTTGCTTTGCCAAAACTAAAAAAGATTAAAGAACAAAGTGGCAATGATTCCAAAGTAGGGTCAAGGACAGCAATATTACATATGGTATAATCATCACCCTTAAAGCTACTTTAGTTTCAAAATTCTCTCTCTAAAACATCATTAGTAGCAAAATTACACAGCTAACTGCTTTCTCAACTCCCACCACCTGCATTTTCCCCACACAAAAAATTTTAGTCACCAATACTAAAATCAACATGTTATCATTGCACAACTACATGCCAAAAAAATAAATAAATGCATAACAATATTTACAGCAAAACAATAGTTAACTTACAGAGTAATCATTAGATAAAGTCGTCTACATATGAAAAGGGGCATATGATTAAAAACTGTAGGCCATTCCAAATTCAAAGTATCTTTTATTTTCCTGTATTTTGATAAATAGGACTACAATAATAGGAGTAATATTTTGATAACTAAAAGGAAAGGGGCACTTGTGTCCATATTCCCTTTCATCCTGGTCCCCAATTGTCACAAAATAATGTCAGATAAATTGAAAATTCATAAGTCACAGAAGTATAGAGACCAAGTTAATAAATGAGTTTGATAACCATAATAATAGTGAAATGGAGAAATCACGTGCATGTCAATAAATGCTCACCCAAATTTCATGTCATCCAAAAACACTTTGTAACTTGCTTTAATATTATGCGTACATAAAATCGTTCGCTTAAATATTATTTGATGTTGTCACATTAAAATGTGAGTATTAATAGTATATATTGCCCAAAAAAAAGTTACTAGTGTTGCGTGCTGCAACAGTAGCAAAAGGTAACAGAAAAGGGAAAGCAAAAGGATAAAAGAGATTAAAACTTAACAAATTTGTTAAAAATGATTTCCATCTTGATCTTTTTTATTACTACTACTATTTTAAGAAAAATGATATTGTTTCATTGGAAAAATATTACTCATAATATATGGAGTATATGCAACAATCTGATTATTTCACTAAATTTATTTTAAATGAATAATATAACTAGATTTTAACCAAATTCATAATTTTTCTTTCATAAAATAAATGGTACTCCGTACTACTATTAACATAATTCAAATTCATATATTTCATTTATAAAAACAAATAATCACTTCAGTTATCAATGTAATTAAAACTAGTCAAATCTTTTTAGCAAACACAAGAATTTAAAATTCCAAGAAAATTAAAAACCTGTTTGGAGCGAAGGACTCCAGAAGTAGGAACAGGGCGGATGGTGGCGGAGTCAACTTCGCCGGTGGGCAGAGGCACCGCCGGATTACTATTAATAAACGGGATTCCTTCCCTCTCCGGCGCCACCGGCCCTATGCTCAGCCCCGGGGCGGGGCTAGGCGAGTCCCCCTCCCGCGGCTGAAACGGCCAGGGAAACGCCGGCGACGAAGCCACATTCCCCCCGCCCCCGGATATAGGCGGCGCCGCCTCCGGTGCGGCGGCGCCACGCACCTCAACGGCGAGCTTCTGCCCCTCCAAGCACGCCGTGCTCGACCCGTTGTAGAAGGCGAAGTAGAAGAATCCAGCCCTTGAAGTGCGCCACTGCAATTTTTTGTCAAGATTCAATTTTTTGTCCAATTTTCTGAATGAAAAATGAAAATGTGTGACTTACTGTGTAAATTGAGGAGTTTGGGTTTCTCAAGATTGTAGCTTTAGTGAAGTTGCAGTGAGAGAAGGCTTCTTGGTTCTTGAAAATGAAGAGGGTGTAGTGATATTTGTGCTGGAAAACTGAGAAAATTCATAAATCCTAATGTTAGATTTCATTAGCATGAAATTCAGAGGATAAAGAAAGAGTTTTGGAAGCAGACTTACTGACAGAATCTCCTATTTGAAGCTGGGGATTTTTCCACTGTGAAACTCCATCAACCACAACTGTTGCAGACTGTGAGAATTGAAGCAGTTGCAGAGAAAATATGAGGATCAAAATGTAGGTGGAAACCATAGTTTAGTTCAATGGTAGGAGCAAAGCAATGCAGCTACTAAATTCTTGAATTTTGTAGGATTGAAATAGTGGGATTTATTCACAAAGAAGTGTGTGTGTTTTGGGTGTGTGTGAGTTGTCAGATGTGTTGGGCTTTTCAGAGCAAAGGGATTTTGAATGGAGCAGAGTGATGGGATGGCAACAATATTTGCCACGGTAAAAGTTGGAGAAATGGTTTGTTGAAACATGAAAGTGAAAAATAAATGTGAATAAAGAATGAAGGAAAGGGCATTTTATTTGTGGTGGGATTTGATAGTGATGATGGGCATTATCATTCTAAAATGATTCCTGTTGTGATTATCAACATATTGTATATTGTAATAAAAGTTCCATACTAAATGTAAGCTTTTGGTGGTGGAGGAATCCCATTTTTAGTCCCTTTTGGCATTCTTTTGATGTAATAACATAGTTTTTCTTCTTCTTTATGTTATAGTAGAGTAATATGTAGACAGCAGGATTGAAGATTCTTGCAAAATTATTTGGTTGACAAAGGATTTTTTCTTACTTTGAAAAGTTACTACAACTCTAATTTAGTTGGTCCTATATATTTTGGTGCACTGACATTAAAAGAGGTCAAATTGATTATATTTGAAAAAGAAAAAGTAAAGAATGAATAAATAATTAAGAGTGAACTACATAAATGGTACCTGATCTTTATTTTATATCGTTTTTGATACCTATAAATCACATTTTTGGTACCTGATGCAATTTTCTTCCGACAATGCCCTTTAAACAAATATATTTTCTCATTTATGTCATAGAGGGTATTTTGGACATACAAAAATTAGTACCAAAAGTGATATTATGATATCTTCTCTCATTCTCCTATTCTTTATACTATTATTATTAATCAATATTAATATTATTATTTTGATGTTATAAATTAATAATTAATTCATTTTTAATATCGTTCAAATATACTTAAATATAATTATAATTATAATTATAATTATATTTAATTATTATAATAATATTATTTTTATAATACTAAAAATCGATGGTAATTAATAAATAATTGTAGTATAATTATATAAATTATAATCACATAATATTATGCTATAATAATTATTAAAAATATTGTTGTTATTATTAGTATTATTTTACATTAAATTAGCAACTAATCAATATTCAATATAGTCTTAATGAAAATTTAACATTGTGAATTTTATTCATAATGATATAAAAAGTTGAATATTTTTAGTTAGGTGTTTCAACCTTAAAATGAGTATAAAATAATTTAATAAAAAATATTCAATTGATTTAATTAATTTAAATAATTAATTTATTAGGTATTTTATTTTTTTATTTATATTATGAATGCAATTAGATGTATGTATAAAACACTAAAAAGAAAGAAGAAAAAGAAGAAAAAAAAGAAGAAGGAAGAAGAAACATAAACTAAGATGTAGTATGTATAAAACACTAAAAAGAAAGAAGAAAATGAAGAAAAAATGAAAAGAAGAAAAAGAGAAATAAGAAAGGAAGAAAAAATAATCACATATTTACTATTATTTAATTGAAATTTCCAAAAATATCCTCCATGAAAAAGAATCACATATTTGGTACCTAGGGTTATTTTTGTCACTGGGTACCAAAAATGATATAAAATAAAGATCAGATACCATTTACGTACGAAAATGAAAAAGATCAGGTACCATTTATGTAGTTCACTCAGTAAAAAGATGGGAAAAGGAGGGAAATGAGGGTTTGTAAAATATAAAGGTAAAATATGTGTTGACTATGTAAGACAAGAAGCAAAATTACTTGGTAGAAGGCACCAAAAACAAATTTACATAGACTTGGAAATGTCATGTGACGAAACAACCGCTATAAAACAAAATTTATTTATCCTTTTCATACCATTCTTTTACTAAAAAAATATTTTCTACATCGTTGAAGAATAATACTTGTAAGTTAATAGAAGAATCATATATGCAAAAGTAAAATAGAGTTTAGTGAAATGTTGGTTTTATATGTGTTGTCCGTTTCCTCTCCTCTCTGACTCGCGTGCGGCCAAATCACCAATCGAGGTAACATATTTTTGAATTTTCAATTCACTTTCCTAATTCTGGCTATGTATGTTTAAAATTTAAATTGTTGACATTTTGGGTTAGATATATCAAAGATAGTAGTATGATGTTTATCAGTTCAATTTTTTATTTAAATCATTAGGCTTCGGTTGCTGTTTTTATCTAATTACATTACTCCTATTATTAAGATTTTGACTGCCTCTTGGTTTATTATTGGGTTATTAGTTCTTTACTAATTAATCAGTAGTAAAACTTATTTTTCAATTTCACTAATGTGTTGTTTTATAGTATATATGCGTGCAATATTGATGTTTTTGAAGTGACTCTGTAGGGATCAGACTAGGGACGGATTCACTAATTATCAAGACCTTTTTGTTCTTCATTAAGGAGTTCAGTCAAACTCCAACCACGCGACTGATATGTCTCAAAGATTACAAACAAATCCCTCACAACTATTACAATTACAGTAACTAGTTCTAGCTAGGGTTCTTGTGTAATCTTGACTTCTTGGTACACCTGCACACTCAAGTAGCTTGTTATTATACCAACACAAGATCCTTGAAGACCTTAAACAATTACTAACAAGAGAAAACAAAGCAAAGCAGAATAGATCACAAAATATGGCTCAGAACCCGCTACATAGCCCAGATCTATTCAACTAGAACCGAATCCAAGGGAGCAACGATGAATCGACTGGAGTCTACCCTCACACCGCCACTACCTTCACCGCACCGCCCCTTCACACCGGATTAGCTCACCACACACAACTCAGAGAAGAAACCCTAGTTCTCACGAACACTAAGCAACCGAAGAAGTTGCCTTCTCAACAACTCACACTAGATTAATCACACAAGAATGGTGAAGAATCTCAAGGAATCAACCGGAGAAGCCATCGGTGAAGCAGAGAGAAAACCGAGAGTCTCAGAGAGTAGAGAGAGAAAGAGAGGAGTGTAGAATGAGAGAATAAAACGGCTCATACTCTCACATAACAAACACAACATCCAAAAAACCTTCAATCCAACGGCCGGACAGCAGGATCCAAGTGAAGAGGCACGTGGCAGCCATCCAGGTGAGAAGGGTGATCAGCTGGGCTTCTGGGCCAAGTCCAGTAAAGACAAAAGGCCTAGACACAAATTAAATCAGGCCCAAACAATAATAGTCTACATATATTCAACAGACTCTTTTATTATTCTCTTTGTCCCGTCTTATTAACTGAGAACTGAGAGGGTTCTTTTGTCACAATAATTAAAAAATGTATTTAGTGAGTTAAATTGTGAGATTAAATAATAGAGAAAAGAAAAGGTAGATTAGGAGAGAAATAAAGTAGTACTCCCTACTCTATAAGAGAGAATATAGTTCTATTTTTGTAAAAAAGGATATCAGTTAATTAACCTAGGACAGTCTACTGACATTAATAAAAAAAATCTCAAAAAATTCCGTTGCCGGGACTTGAACCCGGGTCTCTCGGGTGAGAGCCGAGTATCCTAACCAACTAGACTACAACGGATCAATTGATAGCAGGCGTAATGTATAAATTGATATATGGTATTTATCAAAAATATTGGCGTAATGTATAAATTGATATATGGTATTTATCAAAAATATTCATATGTATCCAAATTACTACAGAAATAAAAGTGTGGGTGATCAAAAAGACTATATACATTATAAATACTCTTAATTATAGTATGTTTGTCTCACACATTGATAAAGTCTTTATTTATTTATTTTCGGTTTAACTAAAGTCTTTATTATTTAAAATAGACTAATAGAAGACAACATTAAAACCAACAGGCAACAGCAATGCCTGAATTCTTGAAAGTTCAAACATACAACAAAAATTTTCATCTCCATACAACAACAACAATGAACATGTCACATCTCCATTCAACAACAATTGAAAGTAAGTAAAATCAGCCGTCGCTAGTCAATGTGAAGGCAAGAATGACTACCACTAATGCAAACAGCATGGTTGCACCAGAAAACACCCACAAAGCTTTGCTACTCGATTCCTGCCTCACCTGACTCACCTGACCGCTCACCTCAACCTCTTTTAGAAGTTCCCGAACTCGATCCATGTCTGAGTCTTTGGCCGCTTGTACAAGCCTGCTCTCAATTTTTTCCAGTTTATCCAGCCGCTTGGATCTCGAACTATCCTTGATTGGCCAGAATACACCTACCATCTTCCACAAGAAGATGCCCATGTAGATGGCTAGAATGCAATCCACGCTGTAATGGTGGCGCTCTCGGATTTCACGTTGGGCACTGTGAGCCACCAGCATCCATATAATGGCTGATGTAAACCCTCCATAGGCTTCCTGCAATAATTTCAATATGATTTCCATGAATGCCATTGTATATATCTGTGTAGAGGGAAGGGGGTGGAGTTTTATTTAACTCTATACGTACTGTCCATGCCATAGCTGTTAAGACAGCAACGAGCATGTGCCCGCTGTATATTAGGTCGTTGCACCCGCCACCAGCTTTCTTCAGAAGACTGTACCACGGTGAAGCTCCTTCGGAAGCTGTAGGTCGCAGAAAGTCAGCAAGAAAGTTCATCGAGCCCCAGTTTGGTATGAATTCAGCTTCATAATCTCCTGTAACAGCTGAGAGCAAATACAAGTTAGTCCGATGGTTGCAACATCTTTGACATCATGGAAGCAAAATTCGATATATACCATATGCAAAATCATGATGAATAATATGGCGTATAGCACTAGAATCTTTGGCGTATGGAACATAATATTTCTGCACCCAAGGATGCGGGTGTGCAGGCACTTGGAATCTAGCTGAAGCACACCATGGCCGCGCTGAGGGAAGGATGGTAGATACAAAAGCTATTGCACGAAGAAGCCGCCCAACACCCATGGTGAACATATATCTTGCTCCCAGGCCTAGCCCAGGAGCTTCAACTGAATTAAACAATACTGAGAATCCAAGCATAATAAACAACATCAAAAAATGGTGCAACCCAATGATTCGAGCCCTCAGGATATCCACCATTACTTGAGGTAGCTTCTCGTTCAACGCTAGCAGCAACCACTGGCCAACATCAGGGAGAGGTGGTGTTTCACTGTCCAACCATTATAAAAGCCCATCATACATCAAATTACAGAATTCTTATCTGAAAACATGCAGATAGGTTTTCAACTCTATCAGCACAGAAAACTAGATTGCAGGGAGATATTGATCAAATTGGCAGGGAATCAAATTTCTAGAAGTTTCCATTTACCAAGGTGTCCATCCAAAGAAGACCATATACATATATATACACAGAACTGCAATAAAATTACTCAAAGAAAACATATCATTAATTGGAGACTTGAAAGCTCAAAGAACTACTGAAGCACATACAACCAAGTTATTTAGAAACAAGGTCATAAGATCCAAGTAAGAAATTTAGCCAACGCCTGCTGATAGATATAAATCATCTCATTTTGGTATGTTCAAGATTACAAATGCAAAAATACTAGTGTTCTGCCGCAATTGACACCTTAATTTGAAACACAGAAAACAGCAGAGTCAAAAATGGAAGTTTACTTATGAACTTGCCATATTAAAATTTAGAGAATTTGTACAGAAACAATTTAATTCTGCTCTGTCCAAAGAATTAAATGTCCCAGCTCAGATTATAATTACTGAATCTATCATCTGAGACCTTCTAATAGTTATCGAAATACACAGAAAAAGGAATATGAAAACAGCAAAACATATATAAATAGAATCTGATTTCAGAATCATAAATCTGAGTGCAATTGACAAAATCCCCATTCCCTGCGACGGCAACAATGTCGACAAGTAGACCACAACACAACCCCCAAAAATAAAGGCCAGAACCCTAAATCTACGATAGCAAAAGTAGGTTTTGGTATACATACTTGTGCCAGTTTAGACCTAGAACAGCGGTGACAGAGCGAACCGAAATTGCTTCAAACAGCAGAGCTGAAAGCATGAAAAGTATGGAGAGAATGAAGGGTATTGCCGCCCGAAGCTCCAGCGACCAGTGCTTGTAAAATGGGACGCGAACTAGGGCGGCGATCGCAAGAGCCACCCAGAGAAGTGGCTGCAGGCGCTCGTGCCACAGCGGCGAGAGGTGGCGGAGGTAGTCTACGCCTACGTAGGCTATTGCTGCGATCCCCAACCCAGAGGAGCTTACCCAGCGGCGGCGGCGCTGAGAGATCGGCGGTGACCGCATTTTGCGGTTTAGAGAGTTGGGGGGAAAGAGACTTGAAGATTAGAGCTACTACTTCCCAAATTTTACTTAACTTCCAACCTACCTCCAAATTTAACTTCCAAATTTGATTAAGTTAGATAGAGACTCCAAATTTGATTAAGTTAGATTGATAGTAAAATAAAATAACTATTACTATAAAAGAGAAAAAATTAACGAGACAGAGGAAAGAGGAAAAAATAGATAAAATATAAAAATAACATTTTCAAAAAAATTATTTTTAGCATGCGACTAATTTTGGGACTATTTTTTCTAGACTAGAATATATTTGTTTTTTTCTTATATATATCACCAAACTTGTTTTTAAAATTTTGATAAGTTCATGAAAAAGATTCTTTTTATTTTTTAAAATTGGAAACACACCAAATTTAATGGCATGTTCAATGATTAAGTCACGCGTTTCAAACACGCTGAATGAAATAACATTTCTTTTCGACTGTTGTTTTGCGAAAATGGAGTAATAAATAGTTAGAGTGAAGAGAAAGTATAGTACTCCCTCCATCCCATGTTACTTGCACTGTTGTTTTTCGGCTCGTCACAAACTCCTTACACTATTTATAGTTTAAATTATAATTAATGCATTTAATTAATACGTTAGATTAAGTTAAGAGGTCCTTTATTAAGTGATGTCTCATTACACTTAAAATTCTAATTTAATTATATTTACTTTACTTCCTCTCTATTCTAACTATTTATTATCGTTTTTGCAAAACAACATTTGAATTGAAGCACCTCACTTGTAGTGGGAAGGAGGGAGTATTGTTTTGTAACGTAAATCCATTTCGATAATCACTGATCAATCCATGTTGGACTCCTCTACCGGTGACTGAGCGAGGCTTCAATTCGAAGGTGTTGTTGCCCTGCATTGTAAGTTGTAACCATGTGGGACTCCTTGTCGATATGGCGGAGAATATTTGGTAAACTATCATGATAGTCACAAGCTAAAATAGAATTTAAACTATCATGTTACCAATCTATCATGTTCATGTTACCAGGAGTATTAAATAATGTCAATGGTATTGACATTTGTTTTTTAAAATATAGTACCAAATTTAATATTCATCCCAAGTTAATTGAGATGTTTCATGACAAATAATTTTTGATATGAAAGCACTAATTTCACTCGTAAGTGTCCAAAAAAAAATACAAATAGATTAAACGAGAAAGAAGAGAATACATGGAGAAAAACAATTTTCATTATGATCATTATATGTTTGATAAACTATTTTTAATCTAAATTATACACCAAACAAGAATCATTTCATACTGGATTATATCATGTGAGCAAACTTGAAGAACTATCTCTATATAGAGAGATAAGAGATTAGCATTTGTATTTTGGCGTACACAAATATTTTAACACTAAATCATTTAAGTTTTTTTTAGACATGCAATAGGTACCAGTAAATACACTGACATTGGAATATATATACATACACTTTTAAAATTGGGATGCATTTAGAATTCTTCGGTTCGAGATGAGTTGTGCAATTGATTTTGTTTCGAGCCGTTCAAGCGAAGATAGACCGATTACATTCCTAAAGAAGCATTTTATTCAGCTCAGATTCATGCATTCTGAAATGAGAGGAATGGAATTCTATACTTTAGGCAATTTTTAATCAGATTTGTGGAGCTATATATCAAGGTTTTATCCTGCCCTAAAATTATCATCCATTTTTTTATTGTTTTCTCTAATTTCTTTGATTTTTGTGTGCTAATGCACATTATTAATTTATTATCAAGACAATTTGGGGATGTTCTGGTGAAATACGGCATCCATTTTATTTTATTTTTTGTTTCTTAATCATACATGCGGAAATAAATTCGGAATCAATTTGGTTTTAATGTAAAAAAGACTGCATTTTTAGGGCATTTTATTTTCTGTGAACAGAA